>NC_092139.1:58743844-59016344 GCF_043159975.1 Macaca nemestrina
TGTGGGGCATGTGTGCAGGTGGGGTGTGCAGAGGTGCTGAAGCTTCTGTGGGTAGATTTTGCTGAAAGGTGGGCAAGAAAATACCCCCAGAGGCCAGGGCCCTGGTGAAGGTTGCTGTCTGCCTTGGAGGACTTCCGGCTCCTTTATCTCACATCCCAAAGCAGGGCAATGTTTAGAGCCCAGCAGGCCCAGTGTGCCCCAGCTTCCCCCAGTCTGTGCAGCCCCCAGAGCCCTTCTGAGCCCCAGCTGGCTTAGGACAGGGTCTCCAGGGCAGCATGGGCCTCAGCGAGCCCTGGCGGTAGATTAACTTGCAATGGATTAGAGAGGCCTGAACAGACTCACAGAACATTGGCAGGTGCCCCTGGGATTTTGTTACTGCCTGCCAATAGCATGATGCAAAACCCTTGACCATAAATTCTAAAGGATGAAGAAAGCTGATCTGAGTGCAGTAGTATTTGCGACTAATTGATCACAACCAGTTACAGATTTTTTTGTTCTTCTCCACCCACACTGCTTCACTTGACTGACTAGCTAGCTAGCTAAATAAATAAATATATTCATTCATTCATTCTAAAGGATGAATTAATGTCTCTCTTTACATTTAGGTGAAAGAAGTGTTTAAAGCATCACCTTTCCTTGTAGGGGATGACTGTGTTTCCATCATGAACGGAACAGATGAAGGTAAAGTGTCTGGAAGCGCCTCTGGACAGTGGGGCTGTGCAGTGAGGTGGGCGGGAGCGATCCTGCTGCTTCTAACCATCCCCCACCCCGCCCTGTGTGGGAGCCTCCTCCCCTGTCAGGTGCTCAAGTGAAGAATCATGGCTGTTACAGCCCTGTTCTGAGTTACAATTGACATGTCACAAAAGGGTCTTTTTGGGGTCATTGTCAGAGACAGATTATCTTGACCAACCCCAAACCTGGCACGAATGGAGCTTCTAAAAAACATCGTGTTTTTAGTTTTAAGAACATTTGGAGAGAATCTCCAGTTGCCGCCACATTTAGAATGTTGTTGCATTGTTAATTCTAAGAGACATTTAAGGTTCCTCACTGGCTCATGATGGGTCTTCAATATGACCTTGAGAATGAGTGTGTATGGAGGAGGAAGGGGAGCACTGCGTTCTTTTTCTGCTTCTTCCAAAAAGAGGAGGCCAGTAATAACCGGAGGAGAGAAGCGGCGTTTGGTGAAGTGCTTTAGGATTCAGTTTGCTGTCTCCCGGGCAGTCAGCCGGAAGCTGCTGGATGCATTTACGAGAAATGCTCCTCTCTGCCGATGATCCAAAGGCTGGGTATAGTGCAGAAGTGATCCCTTCGTGCTCCCCAGATCTGAAAATTGTCATTTAACGGTCCTGTGCGTTATGCTCTCAGCATCTCAAGTGATTAAAATAATGCCTGTGACACTCTCTTGTAGGCGTTTCGGCGTGGATCACCGTCAACTTCCTGACAGGTGTGTGCACACTGCATCACAGAGGCTAGCCGCCACAGACGCCTGCGGAGGGCTGGGCCAGGCCTTTCGAGAGCAGGAGCCTCATTTCTGCTCTTTAAGATAACCCCTCAGGGTTTGGCAATGTTGCTGACTGACCATAGGGTGTTGGGGATGGATGGGGTCAGCCATCTGACTCACAGGTGTAGATGCTAGGAGTGGGGTGCTTCTCTGCAGATCTGGGGCATTTTTCTCACAGCACAGCCCCTGCCCTGTCGCCTGCAGAACATCCACCAGGACCCCCATCCTCTCATTTCTAAGAGAAGTAATGAATCAAACCAGTCATATCTTCCAATATTGAATGTGATGTGAACGCTATTCACCTTCTAATTAGGTTCCTCTGCTGTAGGTGGAACAGGGAACGGAAACATCTGTTTTTAGAAACAAGTGACAAGGAGTCAGTTTTCTTAGCGCATGTGGATTTTTGTCCCTTTGCTGGAATTATGGGAAAGAGCAGTGTTTCTGATGTACGTACAAAAAGGAAAGAAGTTTCCTGTCAGGTTTGCCCATTTGCCACTTTGGGGGATAGAAATGTTAGGAGGTGGGTTGGGAGCCTCCGCCTGAGATGCTCTGGGGAGTGGAGACAGGCTGATCAGAGCAGGGCCCAGCTCTTCCTGGGAGCTAGGCGAGCGGCCTCCCTCCCAGTTGATACAGCAGTTTCAGTATCTCCCCTGAAGGTTCGTGCTTTTCCATCAGGATCCAAATTAAACCACAGCTGGTGGAGCCATTACTCTTGTCCCTTAGATGTATAGTGTATCCTTAAATGGAGATTTGTCAATAGTTGAGCTACTTCTCTGTCTTGTTTTTCTTTCCCCTGAGGGCCTGGCTTTCACCCTGGCTTTTCTGCTGTTCTCACTATCTTACTAATGCCCCGTGCTGTTTTTGCTTGCTGTGCTCCAGGCAGCTTGAAAACTCCAGGAGGGAGTAGCGTGGGCATGCTGGACTTGGGCGGAGGATCCACTCAGATTGCCTTCCTGCCACGCGTAGAGGTAACGAGCCCCTGCCGACCACACGCTCTTCCCACCCCGAGGCCACCCCCGCATGGGGGTGCAGGGTGGGGCCTGCTGAGGTGCTGCGGGGTGGGGTTGGCCAGGCCTCTGGACCCCTGCGGTCATTTCCTCGTCTGAGAGCTGGACTCACTCACAGATGATGTTTCTGGCTTGGAGTTTTAATTCCACCAGGAAAAAAGCCAAAAACAGAAATTTGGTCTTTAGAGGGGTGATAAACTAGAGAATAACTAGAAACGTTTGGGCCAGAGGGTGTGAAGTGCTGCCCCCCTGCCCTTCAGGGTTCCAAAAGGAACAAGAGCAGAAAGAAGATTTCGTCCAGTTCGTAGGTTGGGAGGGAGCTTCCAACCTTTTCAATGAAAACACTTCCCATTGAGGCGTCTGCTGCTCTAAAAACAGTTCCCTCCTCACCCACTCATCCTCCTGTTGTGGGTAGTTTTCCATGGTAGGGTGGGCTTGTAGGTACTGATATGATCATCGTCGTGGCTGTGCCGTGTTTGTCAGCATGGGAGGGGTTGCCTGTGGGAAAGAGGCACCGTTCTTCACTGGGATGTTGGCTCCTCATTGCCTGCTCCTGTCTCGCAACCAGCAACCTAGTGAACACCTCCTTTAATTGGCTGCACCTGACCATCCCCTTTCTTTCAAACGAATTCAGTGGGTGGAGGAGAATTTTCTAGAAAGACCAGCAGCAAGCATAGTTACCCTCGTTCTTCCCCAGGGCACCCTGCAGGCCTCCCCACCTGGCTACCTGACGGCACTGCGGATGTTTAACAGGACCTACAAACTCTATTCCTACAGGTCTGCTTTCGGGAATAGGCGTGGGGAGGCGCCATGGGGCGGGTATGTAGCTCCTGGGGCCTCACATGGCCCTCTTGAGGTCATGGATGGCAGATCCTGGTATTCCTGTGCTGGGAATCCACCCAGACCTCTCTGTTCTCCTCCTCCTCCCACCTCCTCTGTCCTCCTTTGTCCTTTAATTTGTCTACAGTATAGCATATTCCTCCTTGTGTGCTTATTCTGTTCTGCTTTGGAGAAGGTTTGAGAAGTGGGAGGAACCAGGGCTGCACAGGAGTGTTCCGGGCCACCTATTGCCATGTGCAGGCTTCAGTCGATTCTTGTTACAAAGCAGGAGCATCCCAGACTGGGGTCGAGTCAGTCCCACTTGCCACAGTGTCTGCAGCTCCTGGATGAGCTTCTGCCATATGATAGGCCCTCGTGTGTTGAATTAATTAGCTAAGTTTCTTCAACTGACAGAAAGAGGCTTTTAGAAGGAGCAGAGAAGCTCACTAACTGCCTTGCTGCAAGCTCCCCCTTCCCCACTCGGGCTGGGTCTCAGAGGTGAGCCTGCCATGCCCTGTACCTGCCATGGCAGCTGCCCTCACTAAGGTGTCGTTCCCACAGCTACCTCGGGCTCGGGCTGATGTCGGCACGCCTGGCGATCCTGGGCGGCGTGGAGGGGCAGCCTGGTGAGTGGACATGTTGTCCCGGGCCCGCTCTTGCAGCCTCTGCCCTCCATTCTCAGTGGGAATGAGGAGCCCCTTGGGAGGGCGGCAGCTTGGCCCTGGGGGAGAGGTCCCTGCTCCCCTTCCGCCCCACTGCTGTCCCGCTGCACGCTAGGCACCCGGCCAGGCCGGGGCATGCGAGTGGAGGGCTGTGCTGCAGACCTTGTTGGTGGCAACCTGATGGGGCAGGAACCCAGGGTGGTGGTGTACCTGTCCACGTTCCAAGGTATTTCTTTCTTTCTTTTGAGACAATGTCTCACTCACTCTGCCACCCAGGCTGGAGTGCAGTAGCATGATCCCAGCTCACTGCAGCCTCTGCCTTCCGGGTTCCAGCAGTTCTCATGCCTCAGCCTCCCCAGTAGCTGGGACTACAGATGTGTACCACCACACCCAGCTAATTTTTGTATTTTTAGTAGAGACGGGGTTTCACCATGTTGGCTAGGCTGGTCTCGAAATCCTGCCTTCAAATGATTGCCTGCCTTGGCTTTCCAAAGTGCTGGGATTACAGGCGTGAGCCACGACACCCAGCCCCAAGTTATTTTTTAAAAGATGCTGGTGAAATCCCTTCTGAAGCACTGAGCTGAAACTGAGGGAACCAGGGAACTGCACACTCATTCCCTACGTTGGGAGCCAGCTTTAGGGATGTGAAGACAGGACCTTGTTCAGACAGCACAGGAGGGCCGTGGGGTGGGTGCTCGGCTCTTGCCTAAGGAAAAGGTTTTCTCTCTCGCTCATGATTCCAGCCTTGCAAGAACATCCCACCTCCCTTGCTCTGCGAAGGGTAATGAAATGTGGGCTTGGCCCTTCCTGAGATGTGGAGTTGGCCTGGGGACGCAGCCTGCATCAGGGCCAGGGCCTCTGCTGCTTACAATGGGCATCAAAACGGGCATGGACTTAGGAGATCTCAGGATTGCCATGGTCTGCTTCAGGGTCGGGGGCACGGCCCTGAGGCTGGTGGCACCTATATTCCCTGATGGAACTGACCAGGCCACAGAGGCCTTCCCAAGGCCTTAGTGTCTGATGTGTGTATGAGGCGCTCAGCAGCGCCCACGTGTGCTCCCGCCAAATGCCCTTACCTCAGCCCCCAGTGCCCCATTGGCCCAGCACCCCTGCCCACCTCTTCCAAGGGCCTGGTATCTGACAGAGTAGGTTGTTCAACTAGAATTTTCATTCTCCCAGGCATGCCCTACTTCAGTTCTTTCTTTCAAATCGTGGTGTTTATCTTCATAATGGTATTTCTTTTGTTGCAAACAAAAACCATGTCTATGTCTCAGAAACACCTGCAGCCCTTATTCTGGGGCCAAAAAACACCTATTATTTAGCCAATGAGAAAAGCCAGGTACCTCTTTGCCCCTTGTGGTTCCCAGGGAGTCGCGGTTCAGACACTGAGTCGTCTCCCACCCAGCAGAGCAGCAAGAAGGTCTCCTCGTCAGGCTGTACAAAGTGCCTGTTTTGGACAGTTGGGGGCTGTGAGGACCCAGGAGAATGAGTCTCTCTGTTTTGTTACTGGTTATTGCATAACAGACCCCCCCAAGTAGAGTGAAAGAACAGCAAACAGCAGTCACGGCTGGAATCTCATGGCTGACCACACAGGCTCATCTGGGTGGCACCTCTGCTGGGGTTCTGGGGATCTGTGCACGTGCCTGTGGCTGTGGTGGCAGTCTAGATCCCCCCGCTGGGGTCCTGGGGGTCTGTGCAGGTGCATATGGCTGTGGCAGCTGTCTAGACCCCCTTGCTGGAGTCCTGGGGGTCTGTGCAGGTACATGTGGCTGTGGCAGCTGTCTAGATCCCCCACTGGGGTCCTGGGAGTCTGTGCAGGTGCATATGGCTGGGGCAGCTGTCTAGACTGGGTCTGTGCACGTGCCTGTTGCTGGGCGGCTATCTAGACCTGGGCGCTCTTCCACATGGCCTTGCCCCAGCAGAGCAGCCTGGGATGCTTTTGCAGTGGCTTTAGAAAAGGAAGGCTACCCTGAGGTCACCATTTCCTGCCCATTCCATCAAGGAAAGCAGGCCCAGGCCAGAGTCCAAGGATGGGACCAGCACCTTTTGGTGGGACAGCAGCCTGCCGTCCTCGAGCATGATGCTGGGGCCAGCCCTGGGACCAATATGCTTTGTTTGCTGGTTTTGAGCCCCCGGCTTGTGTGTATTGGAGCAGCAGATTCCATTCAAGGCATGGTGGCACCTGGCGGCACTTGTCCTGGCCCTGCCACCAACCTACCAGCTATTCACCGCCTCAGTCACCTATAAAACTGGGAGATGATGGCTCCCCTCCTAAGAGGACTGTTGTCACACTTCACTGAACAGCCCTTGGCCCAGTACCTGGCACCCAACATGCCCAGGGCCATGGGCTGGGCATGGTCCTGGTAGCGGTGTGCTTCCTGGCTGAAGAGGCTTTGCTGCTGCTTCCCAGGGAGGTGTTGCCTTCCCAGTGGACCTGGAAGCCACTCAGGTTCCCCCATCCAGTGTCAAGCCAGGGCCTCCATGACTCCTGGCTCAGCCCTAGTCCATGGCAGTGATATACCTTCCTTTCTCTTTCCTTTTTAATCTCTGTTTCAGCTAAGGATGGAAAGGAGTTGGTCAGCCCTTGCTTGTCTCCCAGTTTCAAAGGAGAGTGGGAACACGCAGAAGTCACATACAGGGTTTCGGGGCAGAAAGCAGGTATGGGGAAGGTTGCTGCTTGTTGGGTTCTGCGGGAGAGAGTGGCGGCCTCCTCTCCCCCTTGCCTTTCCCACATCCCATGGGACGCTCCACAGGAGGCTCCTGACCTCTCCTTGAAGAGCCTGTACCTGCCCTGGAAGTGAAGGTGGTTTGGCTGCAGGGGCCTGTGCCTGTGCTGAGAGCTGGTTCCTTCCCTCTGCCTCTGCTCAGCACTCCCCTGACTGTCACCAGAAGCTTCCTCCTGAGGGCTGATTTCCTAACAGGCCTGCAGGGAGGAAGGACTGGACCAGCTCGGGGCTCAGATGCAGGACTGGGGCTGGGAGCCCAGGCGCTCTGTGCTGTGCTGGGAGGGAGTGAGGGAGGATCTGCTCCTACCTATCCTGCTTGAGGCCATGGAGCCCACTCTTGTCCACTGGCCCTGGGCAGGCTCTGGTGCTCTGCACCCTTGCAGTTTCTTCTGAGAGAAATGTTCAAACACCACTCCTAGACTGGGCACTCAGCATGAGGAGTGCGTGCCTTCAGGAACCGTACAGGTCCCTCCAACTCAGTCACCCACTGGTGCATGTGCTGGGGGGCCGCATCAGGCACAGCAGAAGTGCGCAGCTGCGTTCCACAGGAGGAGCCAGACAGTGAAGCTCATCGGAAAGGCCTTCCAGGAGAAATAACCTGGGGGTGGGGGTCTGAGAGGGCGACTGCAGCTGTAACTAGGACAGCCAAGGATGGCCTCGTGGGGTAACATGGGATCTAAGACAGGAGGTGGTTTAAAGGAACTGCACAGATCTGAAGCAGCAGCACCCCAGGCCGGGCAAACAGCACACACCGGGGCCCTCTGGCAGCTGCTGTGTTTAATGAATGAGGAGGAGGTGGTGTGGCTTGGCGAGGGACAGCAGGAGGAAATGAGATCAAAGGGTCGGAGCGTGGGTCTATGGACCATGGGAACCCTGGAAGCACTCGGAAGGACGGGGCCTGGTGGAGCAGGACTGGGAAAGCTGGGAAGCCGGGTCAAGGTGTGGGGTATAGAGGCGCCCTCAGATGTCCACACAGTCCATTGGCCTCCGGGGTCCTCTGTTCCTGCTCTCCCCTAAGCCATGGGAGCTTGGCAAGTGAGCTGGGCCTCCGCTTCCTTATCTATGACATAGGGAGGGTGCAGGACCCCCGAGGAGGTGGGACGCAGGCCTGGCAGAGGGGGTATGCAGGGCAGATGGTCCCGACAGGCCAGAGGCTGGCTGGTATCAGGCATCAGCAGCCTCCTCCTCAGAGTCCAGGTCTGCGGCTGCTTCGTGCCCACAGTCTTCGCTCCCTGCCCCAGGACCAACAGTGCCCTGGCTCCTGAGGGCTGCTTTGGACCTTGTGGGGAGCAACCCCAACTTGGGGTGGGGTCTTAGGGGCTTCTGGACCTGCCTTTTCCTGACCATTCAGGTCAGGGTCTCAAGTCCCCTGGGAGGGGCCCCAAGCAGCTTTGAGGCCTGGTGCTCGGAGCCCACTGACTGCTAGCCTTGTGCTTGTCCCCAGTGGCAAGCCTGCACGAGCTGTGTGCTGCCAGAGTGTTAGAGGTCCTTCGGAACAGAGTGCACAGGACGGAGGAAGTGAAGCATGTGGACTTCTATGCTTTCTCCTACTACTACGACCTTGCAGCTGGTGTGGGCCTCATAGGTAAGGGGGCCCGGATGGGCTGAGCAGGAAGTTCCGGGCGGCGGGGGGCGGGCGTGGAGGGCGTGTGCTCCCCAAGGCAGAGGGCCGGTGTCCGGCAAGCAACCCTGTTGCCGCATCCCGGCAGGAGGCCAGAAGTAGATTTGGGAAGGCGTCTCGTCCTGAGTAGGAAGAGATCAGTTCTTGGAGCCCTTCAGTAAAACCTCGTGGCTGGTGACTTGCTGTTGATTCCAGTTCCTGCTAGAAGGCAGGTCCTGCCCTGCACTGGCCCACGTTGTCTCCTGGCTACAGGAGGCCTCCTGTGACCTGCGGGTGGCTGCCCCGTCCCTGTGGGAGGGATCAGCTCACTGAATGTGGAGTCTCTCCGACTCACCCTGCACGGCCCAGGAAGCCAGATTAGGGCGGAAAAGGGTATTCAGAGTTTGCTGAGGCTGGTGGTGGTCAGGCTGTGTGGGGACTCTGGAGGGGGTTGCAGAGTCACTACCATGGTGAGAACATCAGAATGTATGGCCTGTGGTAAGGATAAGAACACTACTGTTTTAAATAAGCTAACACAGTGCTGGCTCTCTGGGCCCCGCGGCCTCCGGTGGGTGTCTGTGCTGACAAAGCTACCGCTGACTGGCCTGGGTGGAAGATGGGTGGTCAAGGTGGAAGGCCACCAATAAACCACCCCTCACTTTATTTTTCAATAACTTTTCTTTTTTTTTTTTTTTTTACATTTGATAAACTGAAACCAGAATACTGTTGCTGAGCTCAGTGCTATGGCTTCAGGAAACATTTCAATTTCTCTACTTTTATTTTTCTTAACTTAAAATTTTACTCAATTTGGGGTCCTGGGTTCCTGGTGAGCTCTCTCGGGCGACACTGCAGGGTTGGGATGTGGGGTAACCCTCTCAGCCCCCAAGCCCACCCCACGCCACATCACCCAGAAGCTGCCTTCAGAGCATGTGAGTGGCCGTCTACAGCTGGAAGGCCTGCCTCAGAAGCCAGTCAGTGCCTTGGGGCTCTCAGGCTGGCGTTCCCCGCGCCAGCCTTGTGTCTCAGTGGCATCGCCAGCCTCACGGTGCTCCTGCAGACTGGGTGTTGTGTCCCCCACAGATGCGGAGAAGGGAGGCAGCCTGGTGGTGGGGGACTTTGAGATCGCAGCCAAGTATGGTGAGTGATGCTACGGGGGCCGTCTTAGCAGGTGCAGGTGCTGCATGGTGCTCGTGACGCAGGTGCTGGCCCTGACTCTCCTGGGTGTAGCCCCTCCTAAACGGTGGCCACAGGCAGGGGCCTTGGCGGCCCCAGCTGAGAAAGGACCACCGTCCTCGTCGCACCCCCATGGGGTCGTGAGGAACTGGGTCCCTCGATTCCACTTCCTCTGATGCCATTTTACTGCTACTAGGGTAACCCCAAGAGTGATTTCCCCTGGGATGTCCCAGTAAGTTCATGATTGTCACACAACCCTTAAGAAGCCGAGGCCCTGCAGAGTGGAGCCTGGGATGTGGGGTGGAGGGCTGTCCCCGGGGTCGCAGGTGACTAGCCCAGCAGAACCTGTGCCACACACCTTGTCCCTCCACCGTCTCCTTCATGCCTGGTCCAGCAACCAAGCCTTGCTCTTGGTTGCCCTTCCCAATGTGTGGTTCCAAAGAGCTGAACTTTGTACATCTTTCCAGAAAAAGTACTACCCTTCCCCTCCCCCAAAAGTAGCTTTTTTTTAAAGCTTTTGTGTCATTTTCCCAGTTGTGCCCATGGACACTGGGTATCCACAACTACAGCAGGAAAAGGCTTTGAGCCATAATCCCAGGACAGTTCTTAGTAGATTTGACCTTCCTCAAAGAGCAGGAGTGGATTGTTCTGAGCTGGTTTTGGTGTTTTCTTTCCCCAGAAAGCTTACGTTTTATTCAGGTTGACACCTGGGAGAGGTGTCCAGGGTCTTAGATGTAGAAATGTGGCTTGGGAGACGTTGGCCCATGACCCTAACACCAGGTGTGAAGTCCCCTTGGAGCCCAGACCCAGTGGCAGCCGAGGTTGCTGCCCACCTGCCTGTGCTGTGCACTAGGCGCCTTCTGCGCTCAGCTGCAGTCTTGTCTGTGAATCCGGAGTGCGGAGCCAGCGGGTGCCTGTAGTGGGTGGAATTGGGGTCTGCACTTGCCCCTCCGCCCCTGGGTGGGAGTCACCTGGAGCCTGAAGGGATGTGTCTCATCCCCAGTGTGTCGGACCCTGGAGACACAGCCACAGAGCAGCCCCTTTGCGTGCATGGACCTCACCTACGTCAGCTTGCTACTCCAGGAGTTCGGCTTTCCCAGGAGCAAAGTGCTGAAGGTAAGGGTGCCCTCAGGGTACACCCCAGCCCCTTTATGGAGTGAGGGGCCTGAAACCACTTCTCTAGTTACTGGGGTTGTGTCCCCCAGCCCATCCCTGGCTTCCAAGGAGTCGCAGCCTCTGATGCACAAGCCTTTCCTGTCTGCGTGATGGTCCCCTCTCCCTCTCTGTCTTTTCAAGCTCACTCGGAAAATTGACAATGTTGAGACCAGCTGGGCTCTGGGGGCCATTTTTCATTACATCGACTCCCTGAACAGACAGAAGAGTCCAGCCTCATAGCAGCCGAGCCACCCCTGTCCCCGTCAGCAGTGTCTGCATAAATCCTCCTGTCCTGGACGTGACTTCATCCTGAGGAGCCACAGTACAGGCCGTGGTGGCACTTTCTGCACACTGACTCTGGGACTTGCAGAAGGCCTGGTGCTGCCCTGGCATCAGCCTCTTCCAGTAACATCTGGCCAGAGGGCTGTCTGGACCTGGGCCCTGCCCAATGCCCCCTGCCTGCCTGGGCTCCAAGTGGGCAGGACCAGGACAGAACCACAGGCACACACTGAGGGGCAGCATGGTTCCCTGCCTACCCCATCCCCGTGCCCCGTCCGCGGGGCTGTGGCTGCTGCCGTGCGTGTCCCTGCGATGGGAGTCTTGTCTCCCAACCTGTCAGTTTCCTCCCCAGGGCAGATCTCCCCTTCCTGCGAGAGTCTGGGAGGTGGTGCAGGCTGTCCTGGCTGCTCTGGGGAAGCCAAGGGACAGCCATCACACCCCTGAGACAGTGGGTCTGGGCGGCACCACTGGCAACTCTGGACTTGAGCGTGTTTGCCTCTTCCTTGGGTATGAATGTGTGAGTTCACCCAGAGGCCTGCTCTCCTCACACCCTGTGTGGTTTGGGGTTAATGATGGAGGGAGACACCTCCTCACGGATGGCAAGTGCCTACTCTTCAGGGAATCTCCCAGCATGGGCGATGCCAGGCGTGAGCTGCTGTAAACAATTTGTGGCTGTGCTGCTTGAGTGACGTCTCTGTCATGTGGGTGCCAAGTGCTTGTGTAGAAACTGTGTTCTGAGCCCCCTTTTCTGGACACCGACTGTGTCCTGTGAATGTATCGCTACTGTGAACCATTGCCGCCTAGCCAGGGCCATGTCTTAGACGCAGCTGTGCTGCGGGTCGGCTGAGCCACAGTCCCAGAACCAAGCTCTCGGTGTCTCGGGCCACAGTCCATCCACCTTGGGCTGACCCCACCTCCTCCATGGACAGTGTGAGCCCCGAGCCATGCGTCCTGCTCAGTGTGGCATGGGTGCCCATGGCCGAGCCCGCCCCGCTGCTTCAGTGAATGTACAGTGCCCGGCACGAGCTGAACCTCATGTGTTCTACTCCCAATAAAAGGTTGACAGGGGCTTCCCCTCCTCTGGGCTTCCTCTCGTTGAGTGACAGCAGTACTTGCCCACCTGGCACCTGAGATCCCTGTTTACTAAAGCTTAGAAAAACTGCCAAACGGGGTGGTGTATTTCCAGTCCTGTCGACGTCCCTCCTGAGGACGCAGCAGTGGAGGGCCCCTGGGGGCCGGGGCTGGTGAAGGGTCTGGCTAATGGCCCCAGCCCTCCCAGCGTCTGTTGAGCACAGAGCTCCTCCCGTGCCAGGCCAGCAACCCACAGCATGGCCAGGCGAGGCCTGGGCACATCACCTTGGGTGAGCTGCAAGTCTCCACGTCATTGTGTCCAGCAAGGATCTGGTTTTGGTCTGGAAGTGTCCCAAAGGTGTTGCATGCCAGGGAAACTGCAGACCAGCCCATACCCTGAGTGCTTGTGCCTGAAGCCCCCGCAACCAACTGTGACAGGAGGACAGGGTCTGGCCCTAGGGCCTCCCAGGGCGCAGCGAATGCTGATGGAGCCACGTGGTAGAGGCCTGCGCAGAGCAGGAAAGGACAGACGAAAAGAGGAACAGTTTCCTCCCTCCCAGAGCCCGGGCCTCACAGTGGGCAGGGGCAGGAGAGGGGTCTGGGCGGAAACCTTCCTGAGGTCTGAGCAGCTGTGTGCCTGCAGGGCACTTGGGGAAGGGACGAAGGGAGGATGGCCACGCTGCACACCAGTGCGGCCCCAACCCTGGAGGCTGGAGGGAGACCTGGGACAGGAATGAACCCCTCAGAGAACTGGAGCCAGCTATTCTCTGCCTAGCAGTCTCCTCAAAGCGTAAACCTTGGGGGAAGAGGTCTGGAGGTCAGCGTATGACACAGGCTGAGAAACAGCAGGAGAGATGGTCCCTCAACGAGTCAAAAGTCGCATTAGGACTAGGGCTAGGAAGCTTGCTTCTGGCGGGCATGACAAGGCCTATCCTCCCCACGCTCACCACCCCGGCCTGGGCTGGGTCCCCGCCAGCACCTTTACTTCCCTAATATCCACTAGCTTAAATATTTAAAGAACTCCGGAGGCTGAGAATCAAACGCATGAAGGTAAAGCCAAAATCAATTTGGTCCATTTAAAGAAGGTCGGTGACCTCATGCCTGAAAAAGGCAAACAACTGGAAGTTTTCCAAAAGTGCACCAAATAAGTCATGGAATATTTCTGGGCCCAGCAAATTATGCAAGTCATTTCTCTCTGAGTGTCTTTTGTGATAATGAAGTAGGCTCTCATTTGTCAAAAATAGCTACACATGCATATCGTAAAAGAAGCAAACTAGGATTGCTTGAAAATTCTGTTCCCTCAGAGGATGTGTGCAGTGACGAGCTCAGACAGGTCTCACGCACCCCAACGCCACCCCAGCCCACGTACCCCAGGTCACTTAGCACCCATTGCTGCCCACTGAGCTGCCTCAGTCCTGCAGTGCCCGTGTCTGGGTGGCAGGACCGCAGAGCAGTGAGTTTCAGGGCATAAGCAGACGTCGCCACGTTGCCTTCAATCCTACTGGACAAGCATCGGTGCCGGCCTCCACCATGTCCTAACAGCTGCAGCCAATTTAATCTTTGCCATTCTGGCAGATTTAGAAAAATGATAACTGATAGTTTAATGTGCATGGATCTAATTCATCTGGTATATCTAAGTTGTATTTCTGTGAAACATCTGTTCATATCCCTTGCCAATTTTCTACAAGATTATCATCATTTTTTTAATTGTAGATCTTTATTTATTAAGGAAATTAGCCCATTGTGATATGATGTGTTCAGAATTTATCTTTTTGTGACTTCTAAGTTTCATGTCATAATTAGGAAGGCTTCTCCACAGAGATAGTTTTAAAAGTTAACCAAAAGGTATTTTTATAGTTTTAGTTTCTTAACTTTTTGTTTGTTTGTTTTTGAGACAGAGTCTCACTGTCGGCGAGGCTGGAGTGCAGTGGCACAATTTTGATTTCGGCTCACTGCAACCTGTGGCTCGCAGGCTCAAGCAATTCTCCTGCTTCAGCCTCCCGAGTAGCTGGGATTATAGGCACGTGCCACCACGCCTGGCTAATTTTTGTATTTTTAGTAGAGATGGGGTTTCACCATGTTGGCCAGGCTGGTCTCGAACTCCCGACCTCAGGTAATCCACCCACTTCGGCCTGTCAGAGTGCTGGGATTACAGGCATGAGCCACCGCACCTGGCCTTGTTTTTTAATTATTCATTTATTTATTTATTTTTGAGATAGAATCTCCCTTTGTCACCCAGGCTGGAGTGCAGTGGTGCAATGTGGGCTCACTGCAACCTCTACCTCCCAGGTTCAAGCAATTGTCCTGCCGCATCCTCCTGAGTAACTGGGATTACAGGCACCTGCTACTGGGCCCAGCTAATTTTTGTATCTTTAGTAGAGATGGGGTTTCACAGTCTTGGCCCGGCTGGTTTTGAACTCCTGACCAGGTGATCCGCCCATCTGGGCCTCCTAAAGTGCTGGGATTACAGGCATGAGCCACTGCACCCTACCTTAACATTTTTAAATATGTTCAGGCACAACAAATCATTGTTGCAGGGTGAATTTGATTTTTAGAACCATTTCAGAGTCGTCAGAAGGCAAATGTGGCCAGGCGTGGTGGCTCACGCCTGTAATCCCAGCACTTTGGAGACCGAGGCGGGTGGATCACTTGAGGTCAGGAGTAGGAGACCACCCTGGCCAACATGGTGAAACCCTGTCTCTACTAAACATACCAAAGAAAAAAAAAAAAAAAAAATTAGCCGGGCATGGTGGTGTGCTCCTGTAATCCCAGCTACTAGGGAGGCTGAGGTGTGAGAATTGCTTGAACCCAGGAGGCAGGGGTTGCAGTGAGCTGAGATCGTGCCACTGCACTCCAGCCTGGGCAACAGTGAAACTCCGTCTCAAGAAAAAAAAAAAAGGCAAATGTGATATTCAGACTAGGTTAATACCATTTTTGGATAAAATCAAGGATGATGGCCCGGCACGGTGGCTCATGCCTGTAATCCCAGCACTTTGGGAGGCTGAGGTGGGTGAATCACGAGGTCAGGAGTTCGAGACCAGCCTGACCAACATGGTGAAACCCCCCGTCTCTACTAAAAACACAAAAAATTAGCTGGGCCTGGTGGTGCATGCCTGTAGTCCCAGCTACTCTGGAGGCTGAGGCAGGACAATTGCTTGAATCCAGGCGGTGAAGGTTGCAGTGAGCAGAGATTGCACCACTGCACTCCAGCCTGAGTGACAGAGCAAGACTGAGACTCCATCTCAAAAAATCAAGGATGACGATAGAAATGAGGCAGTTCCACGAGGGAGCTCTCAAGAGCGCGTGGGTCGCAGCCATCAGTGGCAGAGTCCCCCGGCAAGGTCTTTGAGGAGCCACACTTGGGCGTGCAGTCTCTGGTAGAGGTGTTTAATATGACCTGTGTGGAGGCCATGAGATGTGGGGCATGTTTGAAACAACGGGCTGTTCATCCTGCAACAAGGAGCTTTCGGCTGGACAGCAATACGACAGGTGTCTTCACTATTACTGGAGGATTGTCAGACACTGGCTTTTGCCGTGTGGCTCCAGGGGCAACGGAAGTTACGGGGACACTGCTGTCGGGTTTCTCACTCAAGCATTGCTCACTCACGCAATGAACGATGTCCAGGGCTAAGGTGGGCTCGTCCTTGGGATGTGCCCCTTCACCTGTGGGCATCGGGGTGCTTGAGAAAGGAGCCTGCATGAATGAGAGGTTCGAGTCAGGTTCTTCCAGTGTCTTCACGCTCATCAGATTCTTGGATTCGCCTTGAAAATGATTTTGAAAATCATGGTCAGGTAAGCATACTTACCTCTTTCCCCCTTAATTGTAAATGAATAACGGTAGTTGTGTTTATGGAGTGCTTGCTGTGTGTCAGACATGATGCAAACTGGACTGTGTGTCGTGTGGTCAGAGACTGAATGCTCAGCCTCAAGGCAGGTACCATGCATCTCCATCCTGCCACCGAGAGAGAAGCAGGCCTGCAGGAGCTTGGGGACTTACCTGGACCCGCTGAGACCCGGTTCTGCAGGCTTCCTACACCTAAAACAGTGGGCCACCTTGCCTCCCAAAGTGGGAAGTGTTTCCAGAGGAATGTTTACTGATCACATCAGGCCATGTGCTCATTCTCAAAGGCAAGTCTCTCCCCTGAAGAATCAGCCATCTCCATAACAGTGTGCTTGTAATGCTTACAAAAATAGTTACACAGTTGAGAGAAATAATAACTCCCTCTAGGCCTCACTGCCCCTTTATCATTTTAACAGCCTCTGATGATTTTCCTGTTATTGATTCAGTGGATAAAGGTTTCCATTTAAGAGCTTAAGTGCAGCCTTGTGAATCTTACTACCTGCCACATGATTTACATCGTTCAGAAGCAGCCATCCCCCTATAAGGACTCCTGTTTCAAGAAACCTCTCTAGAGGTCAGAAGAGCCCACAGCCAAGTTTTATGGCACAGCACAGGGAGGTAGGATGGCTCTAAATACAGCGTCCAAGAGGGTCGAGTGTTCAACTGGCACAGAGATGTGGTTCCTTCAGACCTACCAGGGAGGACAGCCAGGGATCGCATGGTTTTGTAAATTAAAATGCCCAAACTCAGAGGTCTGCAAGGACTTACCTTAAAGCAACAGGGAGGCTGGGTGTGGTGACTCACACCTATAATCCCAACACTTTGGAAGGCTGAGGTGGGCAAATCACAAGGTCAGGAGTTTGAGACCAGCCTGGCCAATATGGTGAAACCCCATCTCTACTAAAAATACAAATATTGGCCAGGCATGGTGGCAGGCACCTGTAGTCCTAGCAACTCGGGAGGCTGAGGCAGGAGAATCGCTTGAACCCGGGAGGCAGAGGTTGCAGTGAGCCAAGATCACGCCACTGTGTCTCAAATAAATAAATAAATAAATAAATAAAGCAACAGGGAGAGGCTGGATGCAGTGGCTCACGCCTGTAATCCCAGCACTTTGGGAGGCCAAGGCGGGCGGATCACGAGGTCAGGAGTTCAAGGCCAACCTGGCCAACATAGTGAAACCCTGTCTGTATTAAAAATATAAGAATTAGCCAGGCATGATGGCCCATGCCTGTAATCCTAGCTACTTGAGAGGCTGAGGCACAAGAATCACTTGAACCTGGGAGGCAGAGGTTGCAGTGAGCCGAGATCGTGCTGCTGCACTCCAACCTAGGGGGCAAAGCAAAACTCTCAAAAAAACAACGAAAAAACAGGGAGAGTTTTCCTGTTGATAGTCCCCTGGGCTGTCTCCTGTTTGGGGCTTTATGAATAAGGCTTCTGTGACCATTCTTGTGCAAGTCTTTTATAGGCACATTTTATTTCATTTGGATGAATATCTAAAGGCAGAATGACTGGGTCATATGGCATGTGAATGTTTAACTTTATAAGAACCTACTGGGCTCGGCGCAGTGGCTCACACCTGTAATCCCAGCATTTTGGGAGGCCGAGGCGGGCAGATCATGAGGTCAAGAGATCAAGACCATCCTGGTCAACATGGTGAAACCCTGTCTCTACTAAAAATACAAAAATTAGCTGGGTGTGGTGATGTGTGCCTGAGTCCCAGCTACTCAGGAGGTTGAGGCAGGAGAATTGCTTGAACCCAGGAGGCAGAGGTTGCGGTGAGCCAAGATTGCGCCACTGCACTCCAGCCTGGCAACAGAGTGAGACTGTGTCTCAAAATAAAAAAAGAACCTACCAAACCATTTTCCAACACAGCTGTAACAATTTACACTCCCATTAGCAGTGTGTGAGAGTTCCTGTATAATATAAATCAGGGTTTTCAGCTTTCTGTACATTAAGAGATTTCGAAGGACTTTTTTTTTTTTTACTGACTCTCCAGACATTGGCATAGTATTCAGCCTTAAAAAGAACTGAATTTCTAGCCGGGTGCGGTGGCTCACGCCTGTAATCCCGGCACTTTGGGAGGCTGAGGTGGGCGGATCACAAGGTCAGGAGTTTAAGACCAGCCTGGCCAACATGGTGAAACCACGTCTCTACTAAAAATACAAAAATAAAATTACCTGGGTGTGGTGGTGAGCAACTGTAAACCCAGCTACTTGGGAAACTGAGGCAGGAGAATCGCTTGAACCCGGGAGGCGGAGGTTGCAGTGAGCTGAGATCGTGCCATTGCACTCCAGCCTGGATGACAGGGTGAGACTCTGTCGTTAAAAAAAAAAAAAAAAAAATAGCTGGGCATGGTGGCAAATGCCTGTAGTCCCAGCTACTTGGGAGGCTGAGGCAGGAGAATCGCTTGAACTCAGTAGGCAGAGGTTGTGGTGAGCCGATATTGTGCCACCACACTCCAGCCTGGGCAACAAAGCAAGACTCAAAAAAAAAAAATTAAATTTCTGACCCATGCCGCAACATGGTGAACCTTGGAAACATTACGCTAAAGTGAAAAAAGCTAGACACAAAGGACTCCGTAGTGTATAATTCCGTTTATGTGAAATGGCCCATCCACAGAGACAGATTGGTGGTTGCCAGGAGCTGGGGTAGGGGAGAAGGAAGAGTGACTGGTGCGCAGGGCTTTTGGGGGGTGATGAAAAAGTTTAACACTTAGATTATGGTGATGCTCGCACAACTCCGTAAATATACAGTAAACCATGGACTTGTGCACTTAAACAGGTAGCTTTCTGCTATAAAAATTATATCTCAGTAAAGCAGTTTGAAAAATGAAGACTCGAACTCTAGAAGGCAACAGTCTGAAAACAATAGGTTTCCTCCAGAGAGTTCCCTTGAGGTAAAGCTCATGCTTGTCTGAGAGCAGATGACCTTCCCTTGTCTTTTCAAACCTTAGACTCTTTTCAGTCTTGTCCTTGTCTCACCTTAGACCCTGAGAGGAGTATCAGACCTACTCATTTGCTGGTGAACCCAAGTCCAGCAGGTGCTGCCCTGGTGCGGGGGTCCCTCAGCCACCTGTTGAGTGGCGGGAGGTTGCCTGTAAAAAGGAAGGAATTGAAATCCCCACACTAGGGATATTGGTCCTCCTCCACACCCCCACCCCGGCATTTCCTAGTGCAGCCAGCGATCCTCTTCTGTTTTCTCAGTGGGTGCGCCTGGCCTGGACTCCACCCAAGCCAAACAGCCGAGGTGAAACGGTTGGGCAGAGCAAACAGGCTTTCGCCAGGAGTCTTCCTTTACTTTCCCTTGGACAAATCACACTGGGCTCAAAGCCCCCGCTGGAATTCCTCCTGCTGCTGCAAGGCCCAGAGTGGCCACATCACCTGCCTGATGGAGTCATGAGTCACTAGCTCTCTCTGGGTTTTACCTTGACCTAGTGAATGTTTTTCTAAGAATATTTTCTTATTGAGGTATCATTTTCATATAATAGGACACACAGATCTTAGGTGTACAGTTCAAGTCATTTTGGCAAATGCATGCACCCATGTGGCTCACACCCCTATCAAAATAGAGAACGTTGCTATTACCCCAGAAAACTCCGCGAGTACCCTGCCCCTGGACTCTAGCAGCCCCTGTCTGGTGTCCATCATGACATATTACTGTCACCCGTTCTGGAACGTTATGTAGATGGCATCGCCCAGTGTCTGCTCTCGTGTGTCTGGCCTTCAGCTAAGCATGGTGTTTGTGAGATTCATGCAGGTGGATGCATGCAGCTCATTCCTTTTCATTGCTGAATAGTAATTAATTATTTCAATATAGCACACTTTGTTTCTTCATTTGCCTGTTGATAGTCCCCTGGGCTGTTTCCTGTTTGGAGCTTTATGAATAAGACTTCTGTGACCATTCTTGTGCAAGTCTTTTATAGGCATATGTTTTTATTTCTTTTGGATGAATATCTAAAGGCAGAATGGCTGGGTCATATGGCATGTGAATGTTTAACTTTATAAGAACCTACCTACTGGTTATAACCGGTTATAAGAACCTACCAACACGGCTATAACATTTTACTCTCCCATTAGCAGTGTGTGAGAATTCCAGTTGCTCCACATCCATGCTAGCACTTGGTACTGTCTGTAATTTTAATATTAACTGTTCCGGGGGGAGTACTGCTATCCTATTATGCTGTTGTCGTTTTTTTAAAACATAGGGTCTCACTAAGTTGCCCAGGCTGGACTCAAACTCCTGAGCTCAAGTGATTCTCCCACCTCAGCTTTGGAGTAGCTGGAACTACAGCTGCATGCCACCAAACCTGGCTCCATTGAGTTTTAATGTGCATCACCCTGAGTGAGGTAGTGAATTTTAAAGGAGCCTCCAAGAATCCTCCTGCCCAGGCCAGCCTGCCTCCCCTCCCAAGCACCCTATTGCCTGGCATGCTGCATACAGAACCGATGGGACTCCTTCATAAGGATTCACCTGTGAGCCTGTATGTGCAAGGCAGCGCTACAGATGTGGGTTCCTCGCCCAGAGGTCCACGCTCCAGGGTAGTGAATGGCCAACTCTTTTCGTAAAGAGCAGCCAGTAAATATTTCAGGCTTTGCAGGTCGTGCAGTCTCTGTTTTGGCTGCTCACCTCTGCTGTCGAAGGGTGACAGAACCTTAGACAACCGTAAATGAATGAGAGAAGCTGCGTCCCAACTTGATTTATGGACACTGAAATTCAATTTTCATATTGTTTTAACACCATGATTACTTGGATTTTTTTTCAATAATTTTAAAATGTAAAAGGTATTCCTAGCTTGAGAGCCGTACCAAAACAGTGGGGTTACCAGATCCAGAGGCTCCTGTGCTTGGTGCCCCGTTTCAGGCAGGCAGAGCAGCCAGCTCAGGGCCCTTCTGCACTAGGCAGGCTCTCAGGAGCGTCTTCACAGTGAACCAGGCCAGCCCTGCAGAGCTCCAGCATCCCACCTGCTCCAGGAGGCAGCTTCCCCAGGATGAGTCCAGGTGGGGACCCACACCACTCCCAAGGGAAACACCGATGGGCCAGAGGAGGGCGAGAGCCAGGCGGGGAAGGGCTTGAGAGTGCCAGATTGGTGTCCACAGCCCCTCCCTGCCCAGCAGGCAGCTCCCAAGCTCCCTGATTATGGGCTTCCTCTGTCTCCCTCCAGCCTCGCTGACCTCAGTACTGCTCCCTGCTCACCTGGTCCCTTCGGAATCCACACATCAGGATGCCCACTAGCTTTGGCCCAGTGTTCGCCTTCACCCTGGCCACCTCCTCAAGTCTGTCTTTGCCCTGCCCATGCCCAGCCTGGGGACCTGCCAGGAAGGGGTCTGGGGTGGGGGTGTAGGATTATTGTCTTTCTTGTGAGGTAGTGGTTTGCAGGAAGGGTGTTGGGCTCAGATCTCCATCTGGGGAGTGGAGTCTGCACCCTGTGGAGGCTCTGAGGAGGGGCCCAGGAGGCAGGAGGACCTGTGTGGAGTCTACTGCAGGGCCCCCAGCAACAGGACCCCAAGAGCAGTAGCCACAGGTTGGAAGAGGGTTGTGCATCCCCACAAGGAACAAAACACAATGGCTGGGTGTGGTGGCTCATGCCTGTAATCCCTGCACTTTGGGAGGCCGAGGTGCGTGGATCACCTGAGGTTAGGAGTTTGAGACCAGCCTGGCCAAACTGATGAAACCCCCTCTCTACTAAAAATACAAAAAATTAGACGGACACGGTGGCGGGCGCCTGTAATTCCAGCTACTCAGGAAGCTGAGGCAGAAGAATCGCTTGAACCCAGGAGGCAGAGGTTGCAATGAACTTATATTGCGCCAAAATAAAAAAAAGGAAGTCAAGTCTTGAGCTGGTGGCTCCTGGCCTCCTCCTGGGAAGACTGGCTGCTGGGCAGATTCTTTGTAGCTTGTGGAGAAGGCCTGGGCGTCGCTGGCACCACTGGTCTTAATGAAGGACCTAAAGCCCTGTTGAGTGTGGGGAGGGCCAAGAGGCATTGGATAAGGTAGGGAATGACCGTGGGATATGGGACCCCGCAGGCCCGTGGCCCAGGTCTGGGGAGGTCCACCACACCTATAGACGCTGCCCACAAGGGGGTGGTTGCCAAGTGTGCCCGCAGTGCACTTTCACACTTGTATACACCAGACAGCGATGAGGAGCTTCTCCAGACCCCACTCCTCACAGCCCCTCCAGTTGCACACAGCGGGAGGTTCAGCCACTTCCTTCCTAACAGGGTAGAGGTCCGACACCTGAGGGCTTCAGGGAACAGGATGTGCTCTTTTGGGCTGGTCCCTCACACAGCATTACTCATCCATGTGGGAGAGCAAAGTCGTAGATGACTCATCCTTGTGTTGATGTGAATATGCCACAGTGTATTTATCCATTCCAGTGATGATAGACGTTTGCATCGTTTCCAGTTTGGGACTGTTCTGAATAGGGCTGTTCTGAACGTTCTTGTACATGCCTTGGGGTGAGCATAAGTATTCATTTCTGTTGGATGTTTTCTTTGGAGTAGAATTGCTGGGTCATAGGGAGGCGTTTGTTTAGTGAACACTGCCGGTTTTTCAAAGGGATTGTACTAACCTATAAGGAGTTGTGTTGATGTGGAAACTGAAGGCGCCGAGAAGCACATTAGGGTCAGTGGGTGACATCAGGGACACCCCCAAACTGATATTGAGGGGGTCCAACTTGAGGTGTTCAGGACCATTTCACAGGCGTCCCAAAGGACAGGGGCTCCAGCTGACACTGTCAGTCCTGACAAGAGAGGACTGAAATAGAATCTCCAGCATTTGCTGTAGGATTTGGATTTGAGGGGCTGTGAAAGGGGAGAATCTTGGAAATGCCAGGCTGGGAGTCTGGAGATGGAGAGCAGGATGTTTTGATGGAACTGTGGGCCGTGGAGACACAGGCTGAGGAAGTAGTCGGAGCCCAGGCAGGCTGGCAGGCTGGGCAAGTCCCATGGGTTCAGAGAAGGGGCAAGGGTTTGAATGCCCTCCCCTCCAGAACTTGTGTTGAATTTCAATTGTTGGTGTAATTGTATTGGGAGGTGGGGCCTTTAAGAGGCGATTAAGCCGTGAGGGCTGCACCCTTATGGTGGGTTTAATGCCTTAGTGAAAGGGCTTTGGGACTGGGTTCTCTCTTGGCTTTTCACTTTCTGCCATGTGAGCATGCAGCCCTCCTCCCCTCCGGAGGACACACCGTGCGAAAGACACCATGGAAGAAGCAAAGGGCCTCACCAGGCCCCAAACCTGCTGGCATCTTGACCGTGCACTGAGAAGGACACGCCATCCTTAGACTTTTCAGCCCCCAGAACTGTGAGGTTGTATTCGTTCATTTTTGCATTTCTCTAAATACTTGAGACTGGATTATTTATAAAGAAAAGAGGTTTAATTGGCTCATAGTTCTGCAGGCTGTACAGGAAGCCTAGTACTGATGTCTGCTCAGCCTCTGTGGCGGCCTCAGGAATCTTACAGTTATGGTGGAAGGCGAGGTGGGAGGCAGCAGATCACATGGCCAGAGCAGAAGCAAGGGGTGGGGCCCACACTTTTAACCAGATTTCATGAAAACTCACTATCTTGAGAACAGCATCAAGGAGATGGTGCTAAACCATTCATGAGAAATCCACCCCATTATCGAGTCACCTCTCACCAGGCCCCACCTCCAAAACAACATGATTACAATTCACCATGAGGTTTGGGTGGGAGCACAGACCCGAACCGTATCAGAGGTCTTGTGTTTTGTGTGGATGTGAAGCTCAGTGCCTGGCTGGCAGCAGGTGCACTGCAGATAGAGCCAGTGTCTGATGAATGAAGGAAGGGTCCTTTGCTGGTGGGGTCCGGGTCTCACTGACCTGCTGTCCCCTCGGGGCCTAACGGGTGGGAAGTGGCCAGATGGAGGACTCCTCCTGGGTTGTCTGAGGACACCGGGCCGGCGCACTTGGGTGGCGCAGAGGCAGTTCCTAGGGACACTTGTTTTCCAGCGCCATTTCCACAGGTGCTGTGCTCATCCTTCTCACATTAATTCAGGCCAGCTGAAGAGAGCCAGGCTTTCTCAGTGTGAACTTAACCTGTCCTCTGGAGAGGCAGACATTTTAACAGCCAGGCCCGTGGGTGCACTGGAATCTTCCACTCAGTACTATGCTGGCAGGTTTGTGTTGGCCAGACCGGGTGGGAGGACCCCTGAGCGTCTTAAGTGCCGATTTCATCCCGGGCCTGATACTAACTGAGCAGGAAGTGGCGGGGTGCAGACATGCATATCAGTGGCTCAGCCTGGCCTTCTGAGCCCTGCCCCTTGGATGAAACCCACTGCCTGGTCACTATGGGGCAGCAGGGAGTGCAGTCCATTGCTGAGCTCCACAGTGACCACCACAGCTCCCAGGGTGGGCCCATTTAACATATACCCTCTCCCCCAAAGTCAGGACATGTTTCTGACTTGGAAGACAGCAGGGTGGTGGCCCCAGGGTGTGACCAGCTTGCTGTCTCTTTAGCATGCTCATCTGTCCCTCACTAACTCCTGTCAGGAGAGGGCTGGGGCAGGGTACCAGACCCACTCTCGTCCCAGCTTGGAACTCATCTCCCAGTCATTCAGTAGCAGCAGTTAGGCCTAGCTCACAGATGCCTTGAGGCCCCCTGAAAGCCCCCGCACCCGTATCTGCATATTGGGGAAGTCCTGGTAGAACTGGGCCACTGGGTTAGAAACGCAGCCCGCCCTGCGGCAGAGATTCCCACATTGCACAGTGAAAATATGCCCTGGAGATGGCCGAGTGCGGTGGCTCATGCCTGTAATCCTAGCACTTTGGGAGGCCAAGGCGGGTGGATCACCTGAGGTTGGGAGTTCGAGACCAACCTGGCCAATATGGTGAAACTCCATCTCTACTAAAAATACAAAAATTAGATGGGCGCTTATAATCCCAGCTGCTCAGGAGGCTGAGGCACAAGAATCGCCTGAACCTGGGAGGTGGAGGTTGCAGTGAGCCGAGACCGTGCCATTGCACTCCAGCCTGGGCAGCAAGAGCAAAACTCCATCTCAAAAAAAAAAAAAAAAAAAAAAATGCCCTGGAGGTGCTCACTAAGCAGGTGGAATTCTGGGTTTGGGGCTTTGGGAATGTGCTAGTCACAAGCCCTGTCAAGAGTTTTTATTTGGAAGTTTGGGAAACTGCTTCAAGTATTACCTGCACTTCTACAAACAGTGTCCTAGAAGCCTGTACTGTGTTACTAGGGAATGTAATATACTACATATGTTAGTGTGTAATATACTGCGTTATGTTACGGCAGAGTAAGTGATGTTTGTCCTTCTCGGTGCACTGAATCAGACTCAGTGTGGGTTTATCCCCTGGGTGGCGATGCTAAGTTGCGTCACTTCATGAAGCTGGAGTCTGCCATACCTCTCCATTGCAAATCCCTTTTCCCTTTTATAGCTAATAAAGGTAAAGTGTAGGGTGAGGCTTCGAGATGCAGTGAATCCCCTGTTCCTCTGTGGCCGCTGTCCAGTAGTTCTCAAAATCTCCAGTATTGATTTGGCACCCTGTAGAGAGGAACGGCTTCCTTCTTTCCCCATCTCCATTTCGTTTCTTCTTAGTATCACTCTGGTCTCGTGGATTCTTTTTCCTTTAATGTCAGTGTGTTAAAATCATTAATGTCATGAAGAATATCTGTTGACACACCCCAGTGAAGGGAAGGCATCAGTTCCACAGTGTCATTCCAGCTGGTGGGCTCTTTATTCCCTTGAGCTTTATAATTACCAGCCTCTCAAAAGTAATGCATTTGTTATTTATCTTCATTTCCTGAAAGCCTGGGTCTGTGTTCCTTTCTAACACGAAATTGACCAGCACAGATCTGCCAGTGGCGTTGCTGGGATCCCAGAGAGATTTTCCCTCCACACCTGCGGTCTCAAGGGCTGGCGGTGCTTCTGAGTCACTCATTTCGTCAGCAATCAATGACACACTCTTCAAGTCCTCAAGAAGCTTAAGCCTAGCAGACCAAAAATATCTGTTTTCCACACCTCACTTCTAAGTCCCACAGCATTTTAATCCATTCACAAGACATCTTTCATCTCTTTTTCTGAGGCAGACGACAGGGGACTTGCTACAGTTCGAATCTTAAATACCTATTTAAAAGAACTTTAGGCTGGGCACAGTGGCTCATGCCTGTAATCCCAACACTTAGGGAGACCGAGTTAGGTGGATGGCTTGAACCCATGAGTTCAAGAGCAGCCTAGGCAACATAGCAAAACCTCATCTCTATAATAAATACAAAAATTAGCTGAGTATGCTGGCATGCACCTGTAGTTCCAGCTACTTGGGAGGCTGAGGTGGGAGGATAACCTGAGCCTAGGGGATCGAGGCTGCAGTGAGCCGTGATCACACCACAGCATTCCAGCCTGGGCGACACCATGAAACCCTGTCTCAAAAAACAGATAAAAGAACTTTAAAGGTAACGTATTATCTCCAACAACACAGAATAGCTCACTACAATAGTAACTAAACCAGAACCAGCATCCATCCCTTCTTAGTGAATTTTTTAAAATGACCTCCCAAAAAGAGAAGACAGAGATGTAGAGGACAGTCTAAAACAGGGATTCCCTGATGCTGAGGTTAGTAGATGCTCTGGCCTGATCACTGCTCTGATCCAGGCTGCCAGCACAATCCTTTCTCTTAGAAGGGTAAACCTGCTTTTCAGCTTTATGTAAAATAAAAGCATAGCCCAATTTCTCTCCATTTTGCCTGTTCTGAAGCCTGGCAGTTTTGTTGCTAAAATGGAAGATGAAGCTGAATCCAACTCTTGGTTATTTACAGAAGGAAAAAAATCTTTTCCCTGGCCCATGTTAGGGTCTCCAGCTAGGGCACCTCTAATTACACCAGCCAAAGACAATTCAATCAGGCAAGAGAAAAACAAGTCAATTGGCATGTGCATTGCACTTACACATGGCAGTACCTGGCAATGAATAACCCAAAGTGGGGTCAGAACTTGGGTTCATCTATCATCTTAGGCTGACACAAAGGAAAAGGCCTGGAGCTTCTGGGCAGGAGAGGCATGTTGTGGGAAGGTGTCTTGGTCTATTTTGTGCTGCTGTAACAGAATGCCACGGACTGTGTAATTTATAAAGAAAAGTGGCTTATCTGGTTCATGGTTCTGAAGACTGGGAAATCAAGAGCATGGCACTGGCATCTGGTGAGGGCCTTTATGCTACGTTGTCCCATGGAAGAAGGGTGGAAGTGCAAGAGAGGGTGAAAGAGACAGAACAAGAGAGGGCCAAACTCATTTTTATAACAACCCACTCCCACAATGGCATTAATCTATCCTTGAGGGTGGAGGCCTCCTGGCCTAATCACCTCTGAACAGTCCTACCTCTTACACAATGGCAATTAAATTTCAACATGAGTTTTGGAGGGCATATTCAAACCTCAGCAGAAGGTGCCCAGGAAAAGTATGGTAAACAAGGGTTCTTTAGGAAGGTTTGTTATGCAGAATAAGTCAGTACCTTCTTCCATTGATAAGAGTTGTTACAAGATATCCTCTTCCTTGCATGGAAGAGGGAGACATGGAAATTTCCTTTATAATAAATGTTAATTTCTTTTACAAAATGAAAATGGTTTTTAGAGCCTTTCCTGTGGTCTGCTGGTCTTAATGGCCTTTAACTCAAAATAATCCACATGCAAAGAGGCATATTTTGGGGTGGCGTATCCCAATGCCCCTCAGATGCTTCTTTTGTGAACTGTCCAAGTGGATGCCCATCTCAGGACCTTTGCATTTGCTATTGCCCCAGATTCATTCATTCCTTCTTTTTTTTTTTTTAGATGGACTCTTGCCCTGTGGCCTAGACTGCAATCTCAGCTCACTGCAGCCTCTACCTCCTGGGTTCAAGCAATTCTCCTGCCTCAGACTCCCAAGTGCTGGGATTACGGGCATGCGCCACCATGCCCAGCTAATTTTTGTATTTTTGGTAGATACGGGGTTTCATCATGTTGGCCAGGCTGGTCTCGAACTCCTGGCTTCAAGTGATCCACCCACCTTGGCCTCCCAAAGTGCTGAGATTACAGGCGTGAGCCACTGCACCTGGTCCATTCTTTCACTTTTTTTAGTCTCAGCTCAAATATCACCTCCTGCAACTAACAGCTCAACCTGCTTTTCTTCACAACATTTTATCTAAAAATTATTTATTTGAAAATGATGGCCAGGTGTGGTGGTTCACGCCTGTAATCCCAGCATTTTGGGAGGCCGAGGTGGGCAGATCACCTGAGGTCAGGAGTTAAAGACCAGCCTGGAAACATGGTGAAATCCCTTCTCCACTAAAAATATAAAAGTTAGCTGGGCATGGTGGCGGGCGCCTATAATCCCAGCTACGTGGGAGGCTGAGGCAGGAGAATTGCTTGAACCTAGGAGGCGGAGGTTGCAGTTAGCAGAGATTGCACCACTGCACTCCAGCCTGGGTGACAGAGCAAGACTCCATCTCAAAAACATTAATAAATAATTAAATAAATAACCTGAGATTTATTGGTTAATAAATGGCTGAGATAATTAATGAAAAATGAAATGGCTGAGATAATTAATCCTGGGACTCATTTAGCCACTCCAGCAATATTAGCAGCCAGAGGAGGTGAGGAGACATGATGGTGAGAGGGCTCCTCGCTGCATCAACCATGTGCATTATGAAGAGTCACATCATGAAGATTCAGTATTGGACTAAGTGCTGCAGGAGAGGGGAAGGACCATGGTGGCTCCCAGGAAGAAGAAATTACATCTGAGTAAGATAACTGTTAAAGAAAAAAAAAATCAATAGCATTTGTTAAAGCATGGTACCAAAGACTTTATTCACAACCATCATGATAGGTACAGGGACCACTGCAATGGGGTCTTGCAGCAGGGGCGAGAGATTGGGCTCAACTCCAAAAACAGCATGGGCAAGTGGGCATTTATAGCCAAGGACCAGGGGAGGGGTCAGTGGATGGACAGTTACTAAAAGAACACTTCAGGGGTCTGAGGGATTGTGGCTAAACCACCTCACAGGATTCCTGCTGAAGGCAGGCCAGGGTGATTGGATATCATGGGGGATGGTGGAGCATGGGGAGCCTGATCAGATGTCACCGAGGGGGATCAGCTATCAGGGGCAGGGAGTCCTTGCTAAATTGACAAAGCAGGGATTACTAAAACGGATGTCACAGGGAAGTGTACAATGGCCCTAGGAGAAGGCTCAGAATCCTGACTAGAGTTTGGTCAAAGAATTTTTGTCAAACATTTGTGTGGGATTAGCAAAAAAAAAAAAAAAAAAAAAAAAAAAAAAAGAATTTTTGTCAGGATCTTGGAAAATTTCATAAAGTGTAGCTATGAAAGAAAGGACTTAAAATTTATTTAACCAGAGCACACAGAATTAAAAGTCAATCCAGTAAGAGAATATATAGGCCTTAAATCAACAACCATTAGTGAAGTCTGTGGCCTCTAGTTTTTCTTACTAAAACTTACTCCAATTATAGAAGAAATATTGTGGAAAAAACAGGAAATACAAAATGTATGGAGAAAATAAGGAAACCCCCCTGATAATTCTTCCATTCAGAAATAACCAGTGTTTAGGTTTGGATACGCACCTGTGTTTCTAACATAGTAGTCCGTAGCCACATGTGGTTATTTAAATTTAAATTGACTAAATTAAAATAATATTTAAATCATTACTGTCATTTCTGCATTACATCCTTATTTTTGTCTTTCATTTATCAGTATTGTGTCATCTATCACACCTTCCTAGCTAGCTATTAAAATAGTCATTCCTTTTAGCAGCACAGTGGTTTATGATATTAACTTTGAGCATAGATATGTTGTTCCGGGCTTGTGCAGTGGAGCAAGGCTTGGCTGGGGTGAACCTTGGCTGTTTCCCTTATTAGCTGTGTGGGCTTAGGGAAGAGTTAACTTCCCTGTGGCTCACCTTCTCCATTGTCAAGCAGGAGTAATAGCAGGCTGTTTGCAGAGATCAGGAGTTAATATACGTACACTGCAAGTAATGATCAATAAGTGTCAGCTCCTCCATTCTTTGCCAGGTGTGCACCACAGCTGGGGGATTAACCTTTACCACACCACAGCAGAAAACATATTTGCATAGCTTGCTTTTTGTCTTTTGAAGCTTTGCTTGAACTCTATTCCCCAGAGTGGTAGAAGTGGTCATGGGGCACTATCGTTTTTTTGACTTCTGAATTGCCAGATCACCCTCAGAGAGATTGCATCAGTGTTTGGAGCTTGCAGCCAAGCTCGACCCCACAGCCCTGCCATCTGTGCCCGAAGTTCGATCTTGTTGGCTCCAGAATCCCTAGGATATAGTGCAGGAGTGAATCCCAAGCTGGAGCTGGGTGGGCTGTGGGGTCATTCCAGATTGATTAACCTCCGACCTCTGAAGTCTGCAGCTGGAAGGGGCTCCAGGTAAGAAGATAACTTTGAAGCATCACACCAGGAAACCTACTGCACCTGGACTTTTATGACATCTCCCGCGGGCAATTTTTACCTCCATGAAATTCAGTAACCTTCGCAGCCCCTTCAGCCCAAGACCACCAGGAGCAAACCTGTAGTCCCACAAAATCGGGTGTACTGACCCACTGCAATGAGGGAGAGCCTCCCAAGAACGAAGGGAAAGGCAAGAGTTCTTATGGGAATGGGGGAAGGCAGAGTTTAGGTGACCTTTACATGAAGCAGGGTTCCCATAGGCTGAGGCCAGCAGGACTGTGTTCCGCGGGGACCAAGTGTGGGAAGCTATGTGCAGACGCCCCCTATCTGGAGCTGCAGCCTGGGTTGGGATGGCGGAGGCTAAATCTTCGTTAGTGGCTGAGCTCCCCGGCCAGACAGGCATGTGTCCTTCTCCCTGCTGTAATCTCAAAGCGGACAGCGTCTGCCGGGTGGTTTCGGAAGCAGGGTTTCTCGGAGGGCTGGGGGGCTGCGGTCCATCCGAGGCGGGGTCATGGTGGCACTTGGCTGTGGCTGCCTCGCGCCCTCGGGAATGGGCGTCTCCCGTTCGCTGGCAGTTCGTTTTCTCCACGTCTGCCATCGGCCTGGAGTGGCAAGCAAATAGCTGGTATTTTCAGAGCCGCCCTGCCCCCGACACAGAAGACCGGGCCCAGCAGGCGTTGGTGGATGCCTTTCAAGCTGTAATCAGTTTCCCCGAAAGTTTACCAGGCCTCGGCCACAGCCCGGGCCCAGCGCACTCCCGCGAGGCACCTGGTGACCCGGTGTACGGCGTGGGGACCGGCCCCAGGAACCCCCAGGGCCCGAGGGCAGGGCCCCCTCCCGCACCGCCCCCGGGCTGGCAGGAGCGGCCAGGACCGCACGCTTCAAGGCCCCGGGTCTCTTGCCCCCTCCAGTCGCTCCCACTTTCTGCCGGGCTTCCCCAACGAGGGGGCAAACCCCAATCTCAAATGTTGTGGACAGGTCCTTGCTGCCTCGGACCACATCAGCGCTCTCAGCTGTGAGCCTGGACGCCCGCCCCGCCTCCCCGAGGCCCCGCCCCGCCTCCCCCGAGGCCCCGTCCCGCCTCCCCGAGGCCCCGTCCCGGCGCAGCGCGCAGGCGCGGCCCGTCCCGACCGCAGAGCCGCAGTGCCGGGCGCCAGAGCAGCTGCACCATCCAGGCGCTCTAGTGTCCCGCCGCTTTCCTTCTCCATCTCTTTTCCTCCGCCTCGGCCGGCGCGATGGCGAAGCCGCTGACGGACAGCGAGAAGCGGAAGCAGATCAGCGTGCGCGGCCTGGCGGGGCTGGGCGACGTGGCCGAGGTGCGGAAGAGCTTCAACCGGCACTTGCACTTCACGCTGGTCAAGGACCGCAATGTGGCTACGCCCCGCGACTACTTCTTTGCGCTGGCGCACACGGTGCGCGACCACCTGGTGGGCCGCTGGATCCGCACGCAGCAGCACTACTACGAGCGCGACCCCAAGGTGAGGAGCTGCCCCGCCCTCTGCGCCCGGGCCCGCTGAAAGGGCGCCATTCCCGGAGCCGCGCCGGCGGGGATCTCTCTGCGGGGCTGCCCCCTGGGCGTTACCCGCGCCCGTCTCCGGCCGGCGGCCAGGCACAGCCGACTGGGGAGTCGCCTGGAAGCCGCGGTCGGCGGGGGCCGGGCGTCCCCTGCACAGGGCCGCGGCCACAGGTCCCCTCCACTAAGAGCCCGCGCCGTCCCCCGCATATGATGCTGAGCCCGGGAGCCTGGCGGATGTTGCGGGTCTCTTTCTGGCCGTGCGCTTCCGCGCTGGCTGCAGAGCCCGTGCTCCCCGCCCCTGCCTCCAGCCACCTTTTGTTTTCCTGCAGCAGCCTGTAGGAGAAGATGGGACTGGAACCCGGCCTGGGCAGCCTTGTAGGTTGGAAGGGGGTGAGCTCGGTAATCTGCAGGGAATTGTGAGACTTTTGTGTGTGTGCGCTGCTTAGAAGAAAATCGCTGAAGATGCCTGCTTCACGCAGGAGGGGTACGAAGCTCAGAGCTGGAAATGGAGCCCTTGAAGAAGGCTCTGTCTTAGAGGTTCCCATACCTCCCTTGGAGAAATTTACTTGGGTTAAAGTTCATAGAGATTGCCTTAGTAATTGTTACTTTTTATATCTTGCAAAAATTTGTTTGAGTAGTTGAAGTCACTGATTGTCCCCGTTACTCTTAACCATATTAACTGTGGGCCTGTGTTCCTGCCGGTTTTTTGGTATTCCTAAACATATGTACACATTTTTAAAAAGTATACTGCACGTACAGTTTTTTAGATTTTCTGTTTCATTCGTAAACATTTGTAACTTTTTCCCTGATAAACAGCTTTGCAAGTCAATGGATAGGATGGTAGGTTTCAGTTTGATAGGTACATGGTAGTCTTGCACAGCCCCATGTTGCCAGTTTTTTGTTGTGTTGTTTGTTTTTTAACTTTTGACTATGGAGAATTGTGTCTTTCTACTACACTAACGTAGAGGGAAAATTGGTGAGGAAAAGACACACTTCCAGACCTGAAGCCACTTGGCAAAGATTTTACTTGCAGTGTATACACCTGGGCACCGAGGACTTACTTTATGGATGGTATTTTAGAATATTTTTGTAGGGCATTAAGATATGTTTAATACAGTAATTGCTAAGAGATTGATTGCTTTGCCAAACTTTTTCTGGGACATTCTTTTTTTCTGAAATAGAGAGGGTAAAAGGGACAGATTTGTTAGAATACCAACTGGGGCTCTTCATATTTAGTATGCAAAACATAGAAGTGGCAACAAATGGCCAAAACAGGTTATAACAAGGGCTTGGGATGACTTTGCCAGGAAAAGCAGCCAAGAAGCAGTGGCTCCCCCAGAATTCCCTGCTGTTGGGACAGTTCTGATGCACAACACCAATGTTTTTTTTTTTTTTTTTTTTTTTTTAAATTCTGAGACGGAGTCTTGCCCTATAGCCCAGAGCTGGAGTGCAGTGGCGCGATCTCGGCTCACTGCAACCTCTGCCTCCCAGGTTCAAGCAATTCTCCTGCCTCAGCCTCCCGAGTAGCTGGGATTACAGGTGCCTACCACCATGCCTGGCTAATTTTTTGTATCTTATTAGAGACGGGGTTTCACCTTGTTGGCCAGGCTGATCTCTAACTCTTGACCTCGTGATCCGCTTGCCTCAGCCTCCCAAAGTGCTGAGGTTACAGGCGTGAGCCAACGCACCCAGCCTACAACATCATTTTTATTGTCTAAGTGGTTTATGGCAAGGACATAGCTCTGCCTTCACATTCAAGGGCATTTCCTTGGAGCTGGACCAGGACTCAGCTCGGCACCTTAGGGTGCCCATTGGAGTATTTATATATAATCACATCATGGAGAGGCCAGCGATGGGCTCAGGGATTACGGAAATGACCTTCATGAACAAGATAGTCCCTGCAACAAAACAGGTTTTCTGATCCACTGTGAGATCTGTTTTGATTGTCTACTGTGGTGGCTCTTGGTGGAAACCTTTCTCTTAAACCACAATCTGTAAGTTGTAAAGTTGTAAACTTTTCTCTTAAACCTCACAGTCTGTAAATAAGCTGTGTGCCTATTCTGAGTAGGAAGGACGTGTAAAAGTGGAAAATTGGGATTTAGGTACTTCTTTGGCTAATTCATGATGAAAATAAACTTGCCATCCTTTCTCTGGAAAAGTTTCATGTTTGCTGGTGATGGACCAGCAACCAGTCCCACCAGAGCCAATGAGAGGAGGTGGGCTCCCAAGAAAACACCTGCTGTGCCTCCCCCTCAGCCAGAAATGACCTCAGATATTCACCGGCACACTGCAGACTGGTAATATGACACTCTAGAGTTCCTAAATAGAATGCTTTTTTTGTTTTTGTTTTTTTTTTTTTTTTGAGACGGAGTCTGGCTCTGTCGCCCAGGCTGGAGTGCAGTGGCCGGATCTCAGCTCACTGCAAGCTCTGCCTCCCGGGTTTGCGCCATTCTCCTGCCTCAGCCTCCCGAGTAGCTGGGACTACAGGCGCCCGCCACCTCGCCCGGCTAGGTTTTTGTATTTTTTAGTAGAGACGGGGTTTCACCGTGTTAGCCAGGATGGTCTCGATCTCCTGACCTTGTGATCCGCCCGTCTCGGCCTCCCAAAGTGCTGGGATTACAGGCTTGAGCCACCGCGCCCGGCCTGTTATTTTTGTCTTTTTAAAAATTATGTGGCTGGGCGTGGTGGCTCATGCCTGTAATCCCAGCACTTTGGGAGGCCGAGGCGGGCGGATCACGAGGTCAGGAGATCGAGACCATCCTGGCTAACACGGTGATACCCTGTCTCTATTAAAAATACAAAAAATTAGCCCGGCATGATGGCAGGCGCCTGTAGTCCCAGCTACTCGGGAGGCTGAGGCAGGAGAATGGCCTGAACCCGGGAGGCGGAGCTTGCAGTGAGCCGAGAACATGCCACTGCACTGGCGACAGAGCGAGGAGACTCCGTCTCAAAAAAAAAAAAAAAAAAAAAAAATTATGCAAGTCCTGAAGGAAAAATTATTACTGGAGGAAAAATTAGAAAATATAGATAAGCCAGAAGGAAAAAAATTAACTGTAATCCTGTAACCCACTTCTATCACCCACTTTGTAAATGCTATAAATATTTTGTGTTCTACATTGTTTTTTCTGTATTGACAGAAACTTGTTTTTAATACGTAAAATAGCATTATACCGAACCGATTGTTGCACAACTCTTAGCACTTTATTTGTGGTAAATAGCAGAAAGAGTAGAAGTTGGAGTGTTCAGAGGAAGATTTGTCAAGCTTTGCCATGCTTGGCAAATCAGCACATGAAAACATCTGGCTAACATGGAGAACTTTGTGCTTGGCAAGAGGTGGCAGTTGGTCATGAAGACGTTTAATGGATTCTCTGAAGTGGTGGCAAGGTGGCGAGAAGAGTCCAACCTGAAGCTGCAGAGCCTGGGATTGCACTGCATGGAGAAGGAAGGGTGTGCGTGATTCCATGCTCCTTTTCATCCTGGCCTTTCCATTCGGTCTGTGCAACTGTGGGCTTGGGTGCATTTATTTGCCGTTCTTGGCCTCAGTTTTCTCATCTTTAAAATGAGGGGAATCAAGCTGGTGATCTGTTTCCGAAGTCTGTTGCCATTCTGAAATGTTAGAGTTAAAACGTTTCCATTTCATATTGAATTGACATTCCATCTCCACCCAAAGAGAATTTGAGGATGCTTATGCTAGATGGAGCACAAAAGGTTCACATTAGAAGGCCTCAAAGTGAAGGTTGGGGTGGGACAGTGAGAGTCAGGACACAAAACGCAGACCAGGATCCTGGCAATGAAAGCAGCCCATGCCCAGTTATGAGAGTCATGGGATCCCTTCTATAACATCCCGAAAGGACAGGTGCACGGTTTATTCTGTGGGCCTTTATGAAGCAGTGTTGTCAATGTGCTGAACCACTGACCTGCAGCACCCCTGCAGTGGATTTAACAGTCAGTTTTTGAGACTCTTCCCATAAGCTCCTGGCATGACTACGACACAGATTAAGGAAAAGCAGCTCTACCTTGGGGCCCACACTGCTGTCCTAAATATTCCTAATAAGATAAACACAATGAAATACGATTGATCTTTTGGTTTGGCTGGACCCAGGAGTTAAAGATGATCTAGAGAAGCGTTTTGCAGCCCCTGCTGCTCTGTGATCCCCACTTCTGGGATTTGTTTTAATTAGTCAGTTGTGGGACCAGCCTCTGGAATCTTAACACTCCCAGTTTTTCTGATGTGTTTCTACTTTTATGTGTGAAGTTCAGCTTGCATCTCCTGGGCAGGCTTCCCTGACAGCAGATCGCTCAAAGTCATTTTCTCTGGCCAGCAACTGATGGTGGGTGCTGTTTTGTGTTGCTGCCAGCCAGCCAGCCAGCCACTTGGAAGGTAGGCCCCAGCTGTCATTTTAGCAGATGGAGAAGCCTGCAGTGTGTGTGCCTTCAGTTTCTGCAGAAGACTGCCTGGCCTTTGCCCTTGCAGGCTGTGGTGGCTGGTTTTTATGTGTCAGCTTGGCTGGGCTGTTATGCCTAGAGAGTAATGTGGATGTGCCTCTAGGGGGTGGGGGGTAGTGTTTCCCACACTGACTGAGCGTCCTACAATTCAGTTCTGTTCTGAGACTGTCTACCTGGATGTAGCCTGAGATCCCACAGGCCAGAGGCTCAGTCCCACAAGGCTTCTCCACCCCAGATGTCAGTTGCACGTCAGGGCCTCCCTTCTGACCTCTGACCAACAGCCTCCTCAGGTTTGATGATTTGCCAGAATGGCTCAGGAAACTCAGGGAAACACTTTGCTTGCGTTTGCCAGTTAATTATAAAGAATACAACTGAGGAACAGCCAGATATGCAGAGGGCAGGTCTGAGGGAGGGTGCAGTGGCTTCCATACCCTCTGCAGGTGCCACTGTCCCAGCACCTCCAGGATTCACTGAACTAGAAGGAACCTCTTCCATCCCCTTCAGTTGGGGATTTTATGGAGGCCCCATTTACCTGGTGTGATCATTGGCCATTGGTGAGGATCTCAGCCTTTAGCCTCTCTCCCTTCACTGGAGGTTTGGGGGTGGTGGGAGGGGTGGACCTGAAATTTCCAATCCTCTAATTGCAGATCTGGTTCCCCTGGCAACCAGCCGCTGCCCTTAGGGGCTTGCCAAAAGTCACCTCGTTAAGGTGTGGTTGGAAGGCGTTTGTTATGAATAACAAAAGACACTTATTTCATCTTTACTGGTCTTATCACTTAGGAAATTACAAGGGTGTTAGGAGCACTGGCCAGGAAGAACAAACATATATATCTCATTACATCACAGTTTTACAACCTCCCATGGGGCAAGGCCTTGCAGAACAAACCCTGCTACCAGCTACCTTGCACCGGAGCTGCAGCTTGCCTGGGTCTCCAGCCTGCTGGCCCACCCCTTCCCCCGCAAGTTGCGGCCTTGCACTTCTAGAACCACTTGAGCCAATTTCTTATATCTGTCTCTCTCTCTACGCATACCTTACTGTTAGTTCTGTGTCTCTGGAGAACCCTGACTAATCCACAGGGGCCGTGGTGGCTTTATAAAATATGGCTGGGCCTGGTGGCTCACACTTGTAATGCCAGCACTTTGGGAGGCCGAGGCAGGTGGAGTCCCTGAGGTCAAAAGTTCAAGACCAGCCTGACCAATATGGTGAAACCTGGTCTCTACTAAAAATACAAAAATTAGCTGGGCGTGGTGGTGTCTGTAGTCCCAGCTATTCGGGAGGCTGAGACAGGAGAATTGCTTGAACCAGGGAGGCGGAGGTTGCAGTGAGCCAAGACTGCACCATTGCACTCCAGCCTGGGCAACCCTGCCTAAATAAAATAAAATAAAATAAAATGAAATAAGGTAACCGACCTCGCCTCCACGTCTCAGCCATATTTCCTTTTAAACTTTATGTGATTTCAGACTCTTAAAAAGTTGTAGGAATAATACAAAGATTTCTTGTAATTCCTGTATACCCTTCATCCGGATTCCTCAGATATTAAACATTGTAACACACTTGTTAGGTCATTTTGTCGCTGTAAGTTCATTTTTTGTCACTGTGAGTTCGTTTTTCTCCGAATCATTTGAAAGAAAGTACCAGCCTGACCAACAAGGTGAAACCCCATCTTTACTAAAAATACAAAAATTAGCCAGGTGCGGTGGCAGGTGCCTGTAGTCCCAGGTACTTGGGGGACTGAGGCAGGAGGATCGCTTGAACCTGGGAGGAGGAGGTTGTAGTGAGCTGAGATCATGCCACTGCATTCCAGCCTGGGCAATGGAGCAAGACTCCGTCTCAAAAAAAAAAGTAAGTTGTAGCCTTGTTGCCCCTTCACCCCCAAAAACGGCAATGTGTACTCCAGAAAAACAGGGAGATTCTCCTACACACCTATAGTAGAGCAGTTAAACTCTGGACATTTTCATCGACACAGTGCTGTCGTCTGCAAATCTTTCCAATGTCACCAGCTGTCCCGCTTAATAAATACAAATAAAATGCAAAAATACAATTATAAAAAATACAAATAAGTAAATTAGGAGAACTTTAGAAGTCTTTTCAGATTATACCTATTTTTTCATTATTATTAAGCAGATCAAAGCTTTAAGCCATTTGGAAATTCACAGCATCCTAAGACATGCAGCAGATAACCGCAGGAGATAGGAGCTGGCTCTTCCTCACCCATGCAGAATGGCATTCTTAGGATACGGTGAAGGGCAGAGAAATGAACACAGATTTAGAAAGGTAATGGACACTAAGATAGGTTTGGTTAACAGTGTCTTCAACAGTATCTTGAGTAGGAATGACATGTAATTTTAGGTGTAGCTAAGTGGCATTTCTTGGCTGGCAAACAGTTAAAATGAAAGATTAAAGTAGTGGTTAAAAATGGTGACTGGTGGCTCACTAGTTATAAATGTAGTTTGACACGGTCCAGATCACTTAGTGTAAGTTGATGAGGCTCTGTCAGTGATAAGGAGAAGGCTCCCATCGCTTTCTGGCTCTAGATTAGTACTGAGTAGACTTTTTGTGGAGCTTAATTGAATAGAAGGCAGGAGACAGTGGACTGTGGCAATGTGTGTCTTGGATGTAGAAGGAATTTGTTTACTGCAGAACCAAGTGATCTCTAAGATCCCCGTAAGTTCTAAAGTTCTATAATTCTTTTACATTTCATTTTCAAAATTGAGCAAACAGACCTGTGTTTGAGTGCTAGGTACTGGAGTGTGAAGGAAATCCACGATCCATGTTGAGAAGCCTGTCCACTCCTCACGGGAAGCCAAGTTTCCCTGGCATTTAATTCATTAAGAAAGTGCTGTGTGACTTCACAGGCTGGGAGCTTGAGAGATGTGCTAGCTAATCCTCACGTCCTTACAGCAGATACAGTAGTAGGTTATCAGATTGCTCTGTGAGCAACTTCCCAGAAGCACCCTCAGACATGGTGGAGTGGACACTGACACTGTCAAGGAAGCCAAAGACCAACCTCAGCATCTGGCGGGTGGGAGGCCCCTCAGCATCTCTCCTCCCATAGGACCTTGGTTCCCCTGGATGGTGTCTTGAGACTGCTTAGCTCACCAGCAGGAGCCAGCAGGTCCAGCCCAGGGAGGTGACCTGTTTGTGTCTGGAGGGACCGGGAGCCCCCCCTCCAAGGCCTGGCTGGTGGATCGTGGTGCCCACTGGCCTCCAGCTGGCTCAGTGGCCCGTGTCCCTGTGTCTTATCAGGGCCAGCTCTGTCCACAGTGCCTGGGTGGCAGGGAGGGACAGTCTGCCTTGTGAGTCACTCTGTGCCCATTTAGGAACCAGTAGAGGGTGGCTGGTCTGAGGCATGCTGGCACTGATAGAATTGAATACACAAAAGGAGAGTTGCTATGCTTTCTTGGGGACGGGAGGACCAGTTTCAGATTTCAGACCAGATCTACCTGCAGAATGAGGCTCTTCATCTTGGTGAAAGCAGCTGCCCAACTCTTTTTTTTTTTTGAAGTGGAGTTTCGCTCTTGTTGTCCAGGCTGGAGTATAGTGGCACAATCTCTGCTCACTGCAACCTCCGCCTCCCAGGTTCAAGTGATTCTCCTGCCTCAGCCTCCCGAATAGCTGGGACTACAGGCATGCACCACCACGCCCAGCTAGTTTTTGTATTTTTAGTAGAGACGGGGTTTCACTATGTTGGCCAGGCTGGTCTTGAGCTCCTGACCTCAAGTGATGTACCTGCCTCAGCCTCCCAAAGTGCTAGGATTATAGGCGTGAGCCACCACGCCTGGCTCCAGCTCTTTCTGTTGTTTCCCTGAATGTTGGGAAAGTTCTTTCTTTTTCCACCAGAGTATTCAGACACCAGTGTTATTAAATGAAGACTCTAGTTAAAAATCCCTTCAGAAAAGGGAGAAAAAATTGGTGGTTTCTACAGGCCTGATTCTGTGAACCTGTGTCTGTGAGAGCACAATGAGGCCCTGCCGGTTGGTGTTACATTCTCTTTTCAGTCTGTTAACTCCTGAGGTGTCATTAGATGATTGCTATGTTGTGTACTGTTTGTGTCGATCATATTTTCATCTATTTTTTGAGCTTTATGCTTTTCTATTATTTGCCTGGTTGTGTAGGCTTTGCATGTAATAAATAAACTCTATTTAAAAAAAAAACACACACACAGTGGGGGGCTTGGCTTGAACCCAGGAGGCGGAGGTTGCAGTGAACCAAGATTGCACCATTGCATTCCAGCCTGGGCAACAGAGCGAAACTCCGTCTCAAAAAAAAAAAAGAACAACAGAAAAAAACAGGCTGGCTTTAGGCTAGTTAACACTTGTTATGGTCATATTGCAAGAAGGGACCATGCTGGAAAAAGCAAGTTCAATCCCAGGCGGCAGGGCCTCCTTAGAGCAGAGCTGCTGAGCAGAGCTGCTGAGCAGGGAGGTTAAGGGATCCTGTTGGCATTTTCAGGCTGAAGCAGGTGAGTCCAGTTCTCCAACCAGCACTGCCTGAGCAGGGAAGCCCTGTTCACGGTTGCACAGGAGATGCCGGGGGGGAGTGAGTGGAAAGAGGCTGTCCTGCAGCAGCAGGATTTGGGGTCATGGAAGAGCTAGGTCCCTAGGCTGTTGCTTGGACAAAGCCTATGGCTTTACATGATTTTTTTCAGAACTGCCACCTGCCAACTTACTAGGCTCTGCATTTCTCCTTGTGAAGTCTGATATGGTGAGTGGAACCAACCTTGCCTGAGTCCAAGCCTAGCCCTGTGCGAGCCCACAGGTTAATGTGGTCCTCTCAGAGGCTGAGTGACTTGCCCAGGTCACCCAGCTAGCCAGGGCAGGGAGCTGGGATGGGACCCCAGCCTGTACCATTCAAGTCTGCATTTTCTTGGCCAGCTCCTCCAGCAAGCCTCTTTCAGTTTCATGGTTTTCACTCGGAACCGTCTTAAGGTAAAAGCAAAATAGACATATCTCAGCAAATGATGAAAGTTCTTAAATTGAAACAAGTCGCAGAAAAGCCTCACAACAACAAAACATATTGCAGTCCCCAAGGACAGAGCCTGTGGCAGGGCAGGCCCTGGGCAGTGCCTTGGGGGCTGTGCTTCAGCAGGAGGCTGCAGAAACCTCGATGTCTGCCTGCAACCTGGAGGACAATTGGAGACGCACAGGCTTCGAGTCTAGGCCCAGCACTTCCCGCATCAGTACTGTCCCTTACAAACAGAGATAATCAAGCTCTTGGGACGTAACTGGTAAACTTTTTCCCCACAGTAGAAAAGTTCCTAAGTAGAAGTTAGGAACTTTTGCAGAAAGAGCAAACTACAACCTAAAAATACACATTTTAGCCAGCTGTGGTGGCACACACCTGTAGTGCCAGCTGCTTGGGAGGCTGAGACGCAAGGATCACTTGAGGCCAGGAGTTTGTGGCCAGCCGTTTGCGGCCAGCCTGGGCAACACAGTGAGACCGTCATCTTTTAAAAAAAAATAAATACACATTTTTAGTTAAAGGCAAAATCATTCTGATCATGTTCCTAGCCTGTCAGCTTTTTATAAAACCTCTTGTTAATACTTGACTCACAGTATTTTCTCAGACAGCCAGGGTCTAGCTGGTCTCAGTATGATTTCACACTGGTTAATAAACCCCACCTGGACAGTGCCTGTGTCTTCCTCTGCAGGAGGGGAGGCAGGTGCTATGGAAACCCCATAGAATATTAAGTTCATTCAAATAAGTCCAGCATGATGAAAGTCTGCCAGAGGCCTGGCTGTGAGTGACAGCAGCAGTAGTTGTATTTATAGTGGCTATGAGAACTCATTAATTATACTGCTGTAATGTCTTGTGATTTAAAAGATGTTGGAATTTGTATAGTAATGTAGAAGCCTATATTCAAATGGGCAAAAAAGTAAAAACAGGCCTTTTTTTTTTTTTTTTGAGACGGAGTCTCGCTCTGCCGCCCAGGCTGGAGTGCAGTGGCCGGATCTCAGCTCACTGCAAGCTCCGCCTCCTGGGTTCACGCCATTCTGCCTCAGCCTCCCGAGTAGCTGGGACTACAGGCGCCCGCCACTGCGCTCGGCTAGTTTTTTGTATTTTTTAGTAGAGACGGGGTTTCACCGTGTTAGCCAGGATGGTCTCGATCTCCTGACCTCGTGATCCGTCCGTCTCGGCCTCCCAAAGTGCTGGGATTACAGGCTTGAGCCACCGCGCCCGGCCAAAAACAGGCCATTAAAGACAGAGCTATGATTTGTATGTGTGTGTGTTCTTTCAATTTGTAGATTTCGATATTTATAGAGTATTCTTAAATTATGTATTAAAAACTTTATGGGCCAGGAGTGGTGGCTCACATCTGTAATCCCAGCACTTTGGGAGGCTGAGGCGGGTAGATCACCTGAGGTCAGGAGATTGAGACCAGCCTGGCTAACATGGTGAAACCCTGTCTCTACTAAAAATACAGAAATAGCTGGCATGGTGATGCACACGCCTTTGTTCCCAGCTACTTGGGAGGCTGAGGCAGGAGAATCACTTGAATCTGGGATGCAGAGGTTGCAGTGAGCCAGAATTGCGCCCCTGCACTCCATCCTGGTCAAAAGAGTGAGACCCTGTCTCAAAACAAAACAAATAAAAAAAACCCTTTTTATATGTGTATATTTTTTATTTTTTGTAGTGACGGGGTCTTGCTGTGTTGCCCAGGCTGGTCTTTCACTGCTGGGCTCAAGTGATCCTTCCACCTTGGCCTCCCAAAGGGTAGCGATTATAGACCACCACACCTGGCCAAAAATACTTAAAATGTTTTATTCAGCCTCTTTTCAGTGAGCCTGGTGATGCAGACATTAGGTGTCCTCGGTCTTCCAAGCCAGTCCCTCTCATGCTTCTCCCACTCTGGTTCGCTTTTTTCTCAGCCAGGTTTTGTTTTCAGCTTTGCTTTTGTTTTGCATTCAGTGGTACCATTAGTTCTGTGGTAGTTTTATTTACTTATTTATTTTACTTTCCCATGCTTGGTTGGATCCTTCTGTAACAGTCATCATTTCTTGACTTCCTGGGTAAGTCTGTTTATGAATTTCATTTGCCCCTGGGTAAATGCTTTGTGCTCTTTGCCCATTGTAGTTTTTTGTTTTTTGTTTTTGAGACAGTCTTACTCTGTCACCCAGGCTGGAGGAGTGCAGTGGTGTGATTGCAGCTCACAGTAACCTCTGCCTCCTAGGCTCAAGCGATCCTTCCGCCCCAGCCCCCCGAGTAGCTGGGACTACAGGTGTGCACTACCATGCCTGGCTTTTTATTTTTTTATTTTTTATTTTTTTTGAGACTGAGTGTCGCTCTGTAGCCCAGGCTAGAGTGTGGTGGCACGATCTTGGCTCACTGCAACCTCCACCTTCTGGGTTCAAGCGATTCTCCTGCCTCAGCCTCCCGAGTAGCTAGGATTACATGCGCCAGCCACCACGTCCGGCTAATTTTTTGTATCATTATCATTATTATTATTTTTGAGACAGAGTCTCATTCTGTTGCCCAGGCTAAAGTGCAGTGGCACGTCTCAGCTCACTGCAACCTCCGCCACCCGGGTTCAAGTGATTCTCCTGCCTCAGCCTCCCGATTAGCTGGGATCACAGGTGCCTGCCCCCGGCTAATTTTTTGTATTTTTAGTAGAGATGGCATTTCCCCCATATTGGCCAGGCTGGTCTCGAACTCCTGACCTCGTGATCTGCTCACCTTGGCCTCCCAAAGCACTGGGATTACAGGCATGAGCCACTGTGCCTGGCCAATTTTTGTATTTTTAATATAGATGGGATTTCGGGATTTCACTATGTTGGACAGACTGATCTCAAACTCCTGACCTCAAGTGATTGCCTACCTCGGCCTCCCAAAGTGCTGGGATTACACGCGTGAGCCACTGCGCCCGGCCTTTTTTATTTTTTATTTTTGTAGAAATGGCCTTGAACTCCTTGACTCAAGAGATCCTCCCGCCTCAGCCTCCCAAAGTGCTGGAATTACAGGTGCAAGCCACCGTGCCTGGCCTCATCTATTACTTTCTTTGACAAGAGGTATATCAACATAAAATTCAGATACTATACAGTTCACCCCTTTAAAGCATACAGTTGGATATACTGGTTTCAGGATAGTCACAGAGTTGTGCTTCCATCACCACAATCAATTTTTAAACATTCTTCACCCCGAACAGAAACTCTTTAATCCTTTTGTTATCACCCACCGAAACCTCTAATCCCCAACCCTTAGGCAATTACCAATCCCCTTTTGGTTTCTTTAGATATGCCTGTTTTGGACATTTCATATAAACGGATTCATAGAATGTGTGGTCTGTTGTGACTGGCTTCTTCCGTTGAGCGTGGTGTTTTTGAGGTTCCTTCATGTTGTAGGACATGAAGGATTGACATTTGGGTTATTTCCACCTTTTGGCTATTATGTACAAGTGTTGGAGGGGACATAGGCCTTCATTTCTCTTGGGCATGTATATACCTGGGAGTGGAATTGCTAGGCCAAATAGTAACTCTGTTTTTCACTTTTTGAGGAACTGCCAAACTCAAAAAGTGCTAGAATTGGAGATGTGAACCACTGCGCCTGGCTCATTGCAGCCTTGACCTCCCAAGCTCAGGCAGTCTTCCCACCTCAGCCTCCCTTGTAGCTGGGACCACAGGCATGCACCACCACGCCTGGCTAACTTTTAAATTTTTTGTAGAGAGGGGGGTCTCCTATTGCTGCCCAGGTTGGTTTCAAACTCCTGGCCTCAAGCAGTCCCCCGCCTTGGTCTCCCAAAGTGTATGTGCCATAGTAATTGTTTTATTAATTTTATTTTTGGAATGTTCATTGCTAATGAACATTGGATAGTTATATTAATCATGAATAATTAAAAACAGTAAAGATAACTGATTTTGTGTTAGTCTTATATTCTGCTACCTTGCTGAATTCATTTATTAGTTCCAAAAGCCTGAATGTGGCTTAAGATTTGTGACAATTTGTTGATCACTCCTTGTCTTTTATGACCTTACAAATTTGATGACTGCTGGTCAGGCATTTTATAGAAAATTCCTCAGTTTGGGTTTGTCCGCTATTTTCTCATGATTACACTGGGGTTATGGGTTTTGGGAAGAACACACAGAGGAAAGTGTCCTCATCACAGCACACTGGGGTGCTGGTCAGCGTGGTCAGCTGTCTCCACTGTCAAGTTGCTGCTGTTTCCTTTCTGTGCTCCTCAGCGGGATGTTGCTACATCCAGCCCACCCTCAAGGTGGCAGACAGGGAATTAAGCTCCTCCTGGAGTGAAGAATATCAGAAAGAGTTTGGCCCCTGGTTAAAACCACCACAGCAATTAGTAAATATTTCAGGGGAGATGTTGGCTGTGCAGATATCCTGTTAGTCCTTGGGAGTTGTGCCCACTGATCTTACCATTCAGCCCTGGCTGCTGCAGGCCCATGGATGGCCATGAGAAGTACTCGGTATAGAAAGTAGGGCGCCTAGAACCCCGCTCAGGGCCCAGGAGGCACTGCACAGGTGACCGTCCTTGCCACACCACCTCAGAGGCACAGAGCTGGCTCATGTGGCAACCCCAAGCCAGCCAGCCAGCAGGCATCGGCCAAGAGACTTCTGCTGGGGAACATGGAGGCATGCATTCAGCCGTCTCTGCTGGCGTTCATTGATGCTTCACGTGGGTGCTGGAAGTTGTGCTCAGGGCTTTACATTTAGTACTTGAAGACATGGCCTACATTACATCCGTGTTAGAGATGTGAAGTAACTTGCCCAAGGGCACATGTGTGGTAAGCTAAGTGCATGATGAGCTAAGTGCAGACCTGGGTCTGTCCAGTTCTGGGTGCCTTGGCCCCAACCACCAACCTGCCCTGCCTCCCCACGCATCATGGAAGTTAGTGTGCGTTCATCCAGGTGCTTGAGGGTCAGGGAAGAGACGGCCGTGTTGAGGAGGGGTCTCCCGGGTGGGCTGCTATGGTGGGCTGCAGTCAGCAGGCTGCTTGACAGAGCAAGCCCAGTTTTTGTGCATGGGATTGACATGAATGAAATCCCGAGGGGGGAGCTTCATGGGTCCTGTCATCTCTGTAACCTTCCTAAAGTGTAGAATGGAATGAGAAATCTGATTCTTTTTCTGCTTCCTCAGCGCATTTATTATCTTTCCCTGGAATTCTACATGGGCCGCACGCTGCAGAACACGATGGTGAACCTGGGCCTTCAGAATGCCTGCGATGAAGCCATCTATCAGGTACGGGGCCTCATGGCCGGGCTTCTGGGTGGCCCCTCCTGGTGCTTTGAGGTCTGAATCCATTTTCCCACGGAGGTGAGCCCTGATGTTAAGACTAGCAGCTGTCTGGGAATCGGGAGACTTACAGCCTGTTCTCCCGTCCTGGAAGGAATGGGTTGGTGGGGCTGCTCTCTGTTTTTGAGAGGAGAAAGTGAGAATTGAATGGATCACAAGCATGGGGTTGAATTGGGATGCGAAGGTGTGGAGGTTCTAGAGGCCATCTCACACCCTACCCCACCTCGGGTGGATTTAGAGCACCGTACCGGTGGTTGGTATTATTCCATTTTGACTTCATCAAACTGTTAACCCGCATCTGGTCTCTCTCCCTCCACCCGAGATGACCTCCGGAGCTTACGCTAGTTGTCTAGTTGTAAAAGCGCCATTTCTCCCCTAAAAGCAAAAACTGCCTTTCCTTGGGAGTTCGTCATTAGCACTTGCTCACTTTGAACTTAATCCTTTCACGGTTCCTTTGTGGTTTTAGAGCGGAGCAGCCATTGGCTTCCTTGTCTGTCTTCGCTTCCCTTCCCAGCTGAGTCTCTAGAGTATAACCTTTTACCTGCGTATAGATGGGTGTCTTCATGGCGAGGCCACTCCACCTCAGCACCCTGCCATCGCCTTTGCTTTGCTTGGGTTTGATGTGGGTGGGAGGACTTGGGGGGTTTCATTGGGGGCAAATGTCTTGCCTGGCTGGGAGGTGGCTCAGCGTTGCCTGGGGCTCCATCTCCCCCTGCAGGACGTCATGGCTGTGTCTGTGCACAACAAAATGCAACAAAAACTTCACTCCCCGTGTTCGAAATTAGCTAATGGCGCTGAAGGTTACCCTGGCAGGTGACATGCCATTTATGTCTGTTTACTGACTGTTAACATTAGGACATGTCTGTAAGAAGTACAGAACATGCAATATCTTAGTCTTGTCTTTGGATTTTACCATTATAGAATGCATTTTATTTTTTGAAACATTTTATGCAGTTCTTACATACAGTAAAAATTTTAGGGAATAGTTTGCATCATAACTATGCAATATGTTTATAATTTTTATTCTCAAAAAATGAATATTAATTATAGAAATTTAGAAATTGCAGGCAAGCATGTATCCTTTTAAACTTTGTATACTTGATGGGAGGTTCCAAGATGGCCGAATAGAAACAGCTCCAGTCTACAGCTCCCAGCGGGAGCGACACAGAAGACTGGTGATTTCTGCATTTCCAATTGAGGTACCGGGTTAATCTCACTGGGACTTGTCGGACAGTGGGTGCAGAACAGTGGGTGCAGCCCACTGAGGGTGAGCCAAAGCAGGGCGAGGCATCGCCTCATCCGGGAAGTGCAAGGGGTCAGGGAATTCCCTTTTCTAGCCAAACAAAGCTGTGACAGACAGCACCTGGAAAATTGGGTCACTCCCACCCCAATACCGCGCTTTTCCAACGGTCTTAGCAAACGGCACACCAGGAGATTATATCCCGTGCCAGGCTGGAAGGGTCGCACGCCCACGGAGCCTCGCTCATTGCTAGCACAACAGTCAGAGATCCAATTGCAAGGAGGCAGTGAGGCTGGGGGAGGGGCGCCCACCATTGCTGAGACTTGGGTAGGTAAACAAAGCCATTGGGAAGCTCAAACTGGGTGGAGCCCACCACAGCTCAAGGAAGCCTGCCTGCCTCTGTAGACTCCACCTCTGGGGGCAGGGCATAGCTGAACAAAAGGCAGCAGAAACTTCTGCAGACTTAAATGTCCCTGTCTGACAGCTTTGAAGAGAGTAATGGTTCTCTCGGTACAGAGTTTGAGATCTGAGGACAGACAGACTGCCTCCTTAAGTGTGTCCCTAACCCCCGAGTAGCCTAACTGGGAGACACCTCCCAGTAGGGGCTGACTGACACCTCACACGGCCGGGTGCCCCTCTGAGACGAAACTTCCAGAGGAACGATCAGGCAGCAACATCTGCTGTTCTGCAATATTCGCTGTTCTGCAGCCTCGCTGGTGATACCCAGGCAAACAGGGTCTGGAGTGGACCTCCAGCAGACTCCAACAGACCTGCAGCTGAGGGTCCTGACTGTTAGAAGGAAAACTAACAAACAAAAAGGACATCCACACCAAAATCCCGTCTGTCCGTCACCATCATCAAAGACCAAAGGTAGATAAAACCACAAAGATGGGGAGAAACCAGAGCAGAAAAGCTGAAAATTGTAAAAATCAGAGGGTCTCTTCTCCTCCAAAGGAACGCAGCTCCTCGCCAGCAACGGAACAAAACTGGACAGAGAATGACTTTGATGAGTTGAGAGAAGAAGGCTTCAGACGATCAGACTTCTCCGAGCTGAAGGAGGATGTTCGAACCCATCGCAAAGAAGCTAAAAACCTTGAAAAAAGATTAGATGAATGGCTAACTAGAATAAACAGTGTAGAGAAGTCCTTAAATGACTTGATGGAGCTGAAAACCATGGCACGAGAACTACATGATGCCTGCACAAGCTTCAGTAGCCAATTCAATCAACTGGAAGAAAGGGTATCAGTGATTGAAGATCAAATGAATGAAATGAAGCGAGAAGAGAAGTTTAGAGAAAAAAGAGTAAAAAGAAATGAACAAAGCCTCCAAGAAATATGGGACTATGTGAAAAGGCAAAATCTACCTTTGATTGGTGTAACTGAAAGTGACGGGGAGAATGGAACCAAGTTGGAAAACACTCTTCAGGATATTATCCAGGAGAACTTCCCCAACCTAGCAAGGCAGGCCAACACTCAGATTCAAGAAATATGGAGAACACCACAAAGATACTCCTCAAGAAGAGCAACCCCAAGACACATAATTGTCAGATTCACCAAAATTGAAATGAAGGAAAAAATGTTAAGGGCAGCCAGAGAGAAAGGTCAAGTTACCCACAGAGGGAAGCCCATCAGACTAACAGCAGATCTCTCGGCAGAAACTCTACAAGCCAGAAGAGAGCGGGGACCAATATTCAACATTCTTAAAGAAAAGAATTTTCAACCTGGAATTTCATATCCAGCCAAACTAAGCTTCCTAAGTGAAGGAGAAATAAAATCCTTTACAGACAAGCAAATGCTGAGAGATTTTGTCACCACCAGATCTGCCTTACAAGAGCTCCTGGAGGAAGCACTAAACATGGAAAGGAACAACCAGTACCAGCCACTGCAAAAACATGCCAAATTTTAAAGACCACTGATGCTAGGAAGAAACTGTATCAAATAATGAGCAAAATAACCAGCTAACATCATAATGACAGGATCAAATTCACACATAACAATATTAACCTTAAATGTAAATGGGCTAAATGCCCCAGTTAAAAGGCATATACTGGCAAATTGGATAAAGAGTCAAGACTCATCAGTGTGCTGTATTCAGGAGACCCATCTCATGTGCAGAGACACACATAGGCTCAAAATAAAGGGATGGAGGAAGATCTACCAAGCAAATGGAAAATAAACAAACAAAAAAAGCAGGGGTTGCAATCCTATGCTCTGATAAAACAGACTTTCAACCAACAAAGATAAAAAGAGACAAGGCCATTACATAGTGGTAAAGGGATCAATCCAACAAGAAGAGCTAACTATCCTAAATATATATGCACCCAATGTAGGAGCACCGAGATTCATAAAGCAAGTCCTTAGAGACATACAAAGAGACTTAGACTCCCACACAATAATAATGGGAGACTTTAACACCCCACTGCCAACATTAGACAGATGAGTGAGACAGAAAGTTAACAAGGATATCCAGGACTTGAACTCAGCTCTGCATCAAGCGGACCTAATAGACATCTACAGAACTCTCTACCCAAATCAACAGAATATACATTCTTCTCAGCACCACATCACACTTATTCCAACATTGACCACACAGTTGGAAGTAAAGCACTCCTCAGCAAATGTAAAAGAATAGAAATTATAACAAACTGTCTCTCAGACCACAGTGCAATCAAACTAGAACTCAGGATTAAGAAACTCACTCAAAACCACTCAACTACATGGAAACTGAACAACGTGGTCTTGAATGACTACTGGGTACATAACAAAATGAAGGCAGAAATAGATATGTTCTTTGAAACCAATGAGAACAAAGACACAACATACCAGAATCTCTGGGACACATTTAAAGCAGTGTGTAGAGGGAAATTTATAGCACTAACTGCCCACAAGAGAAAGCAGGAAAGAGCTAAAATTGACACCCTAACATCACAATTAAAAGAACTAGAGAAACAAGAGCAAACACATTCAAAAGCTAGCAGAAAGCAAGAAATAACTAAGATCAGAGCAGAACCGAAGGAGATAGAGACACAAAAACCCTTCAAAAAATCAATGACTCCAGGAGCTGGTTTTTTGAAAAGATCAACAAAATTGATAGACTGCTGGCAAGACTAATAAAGAGGAAAAGAGAGAAGAATCAAATAGACACAATAAAAAACGATAAAGGGGATATCACCACTGATCCCACAGAAATGCAAACTACCATCAGAGAATACTATAAACACCTGTACGCAAATAGAAAATTTAGAAGAAGTGGATAAATTCCTGGACACATACACCCTCCCAAGACTAAACCAGGAAGAAGTTGAATCCCTGAATAGACCAATAACAGACTCTGAAATTGAGGCAATAATTAATAGCCTACCAACCAAAAAAAGTCCAGGACCGGATGGATTCACAGCTGACTTCTACCAGAGGTACAAGGAGGAGCTGGTACTATTCCTTCTGAAACTACTCCAATCAATAGAAAAAGAGGGAATCCTCTCTAACTCATTTTATGAGTCCAGCATCATCCTGATCCAAAGCCTGGCAGATACACAACAAAAAAAGAGAATTTTAGATCATTATCCCTGATGAACATTGATGCAGAAGTCCTCAATAAAATACTGGCAAACTGAATCCAGTAGCACATCAAAAAGCTTATCCACCAGGATCAAGTGGGCTTCATCCCTGGGATGCAAGGCTGGTTCAACGTACGTAAATCAATAAACGTGATCCATCATATAAACAGAACCAAAGACAAAAACTGCATGATTATTTCAATAGATGCAGAAAATGCCTTTGACAAAATTCAGCAGCTCTACGTGCCAGCAACTCTCAATAAACTAGGTATTGATGGAACATATCTCAAAATAATAAGAGCTATTTGTGACAACCCCACAGCCAATATCATACTGAATGGGCAAAAACTGGAAGTAGTCCCTTTGAAAACTGGTACAAGACAGGGATGCCCTCTCTCACCACTCCTATTCAACATAATGTTGGAAGTTCTAGCCAGGGCAATCAGGCAGGAGAAAGAAATAAAGGGTATTCAATTAGGAAAAGAGGAAATCAAACTGTCCCTGTTTGCAGATGACATGATTGTATATTTAGAAAATCCCATTGTCTCAGCCCAAAATCTCCTTAAGCTAATAGGCAATTTCAGCAAAGTCTCGGGATACAAAATCAGTGTGCAAAAATCACAAGCATTCCTGTATACCGATAACAGACAGCCAAATCGTGAGTGAACTCCTATTCACAATTGCTTCAAAGAGGATAAAATACCTAGGAATCCAACTTACAAGGGATGTGAAGGACCTCTTCAAGGAGAACTACAAATCACTGCTCAATGAAATAAAAGAGGACACAAACAAATGGAAGAACATACCATGCTCATGGATAGGAGGAATCAATATCGTGAAAATGGCCATACTGCCCAAGGTAATTTGTAGATGCCATCCCCATCAAGCTGCCAATGACTTTCTTCACAGAAATGGAAAAATCTACTTTAAAGTTCATACAGAACCAAAAAAGAGCCCGCATTGCCAAGACAATCCTAAGCCAGAAGAACAAAGCTGGAGGCATCACACTGCCTGACTTCAGACTATACTACAAGGCTACAGTAACCAAAACAGCATGGTACTGGTACCAAAACAGATATACAGACCAATGGAACAGAAGAGAACCCTCAGAAATAATACCACACATCTACAAGTATCTGATCTTTGACAAACCTGACAAAAACAAGAAATGGGGAAAGGAGTCCCTATTTAATAAATGGTACTGGGAAAACTGGCCAGCCATATGTAGAAAGCTGAAACTGGATCTCTTCCTTACACCTTATACAAAAATTAATTCAAGATGGATTAGAGACTTAAATGTTAGACCTAAAACCATAAAAACCCTAGAAGAAAACCTAGGCAGTACCATTCAGGACATAGGCATGGGCAAGGACTTCATGTCTAAAACACCAAAAGCAATGGGAACAAGAGCCAAAATTGACAAATGGGATCTAATTAAACTAAAGAGCTTCTGCACAGCAAAAGAAACTACCATCAGAGTGAACAGGCAACGTACAGAATGGGAGAAAATTTTTGCAATCTATCTATCTGACAAAGGGCTAATATCCAGAACCTACAAAGAACTTAAATTTACAAGAAAAAAATCAAACAACCCCATCAAAAAGTGGGTGAAGGATATGAACAGACACTTCTCAAAAGAAGACATTTATGCAGCCAACAGACACATGAAAAAATGCTCATCATCACTGACCATCAGAGAAATGCATATGAAAACCACAATGAGATACCATCTCACACCAGTTAGAATAGCGAGCATTAAAAAGTCAGGAAACAACAGATGCTGGCGAGGATGTGGAGAAATATGAACACTTTTACACTGTTGGTGGGACCGTAAACTAGTTCAACCATTGTGGAAGACAGTGTGGTGATTCCTCAAGGATCTAGAACTAGAAATACCATTTGACCCAGCCATCCCATTACTGGGTATATACCCAAAGGATTATAAATCATGCTACTATAAAGACACATGCACACATATGTTTATTGCAGCACTATTCACCATAGCAAAGACTTGGAACCAACGCAAATGTCCATTAGTGATAGACTGGATTAAGAAAATGTGGCACATATACACCACGGAATACTATGCAGCCATAAAAAAGGATGAATTCATGTCCTTTGTAGGGACATGGATGAAGCTGGAAACCATCATTCTCTGCAGACTATTGCAAAGATAGAAAACCAAACACGGCATGTTCTCACTCATAGGTGGGAATTGAACAGGGAGAACACTTGGACACAGGAAGGGGAACATCACACACCGGGGTCTGTTTTGGGGTGGGGGGAGAGGGGAGAAATAGCATTAGGAGAAATAACTAATGTAAATGATGAGTTAATGGGTGCAGCACACCAACATGGCAAATGGATACGTATGTAACAAACCTGCACGTTGTGCACATGTACCCTAAAACTTAAAGTATAATAATAAAAAATAAAAATTAAAATTAAAAATAAACTTTGTACACTTTTTTCTTAAAAGTGATATTTTACTTGCAGTTTAGCTTTTATTTATTCTTGTGTTTGAAATATTTTCGTGATCACTGGGCTTTCAGTGTTTCCAGGTTCCTGTGCTGGGTGTGTCTAGGTGTGAGACATAGTGCCAGATGCTTCAGGTGGAAGAAAAAGTGATGCTCCCATTTCTAATGGAACGCCAAAAAGAAAATGTGGCGCAAATGCATTGTCCGGCCTGAGTCGTCCAGAGGAGCAGTTTATACTAAAAAGTAGTGGTTCAAAAGCAGCAGCCCACTCTTGATTGAGCTATTAAGGATGCATTAAAAGTCATCTTCATTATGAAACATTTTACACATACACGAAGATTGAGTGACTGTTACAGTGAACCTGTGCCACACACCCACCTTCTGCCTTCTCTAGTCACCAGCTCCACCTCACGGCCAGTAGTGTGTTCGTCATACCCCACCACATGCAGGTTATTTAAGCCAACCTGAAGCAGCATGGTATTCACTTGTAAATATTTCAGTAGGTGGCCGTGCACGGTGGCTCACACCTGTAATCCTAGCACTTTGGGAGGCCGAGGTGGGCGGATTGCCTGAGCTCAGGAGTTCAAGACCAGCCTGGGCAACAATGGTGAAACCCTGTCTCTACTAAAATACAAAAAAAAAAAAAAAAAAATTAGCCGGGTGTGGTGGCATGCGCCTGTAGTGCCAGCTACTCAGGAGGCTGAGGTAGGTGAATTGCTTGAACCCAGGAGGTGGAGGTTTCAGTGAGCCAAGATTGCGCCACTGCACTCCAGGCTGGGTAACAGAGCGAGACTCTGTCTCAAAAAAAAAAAAAAAAAAAGTGTGTGTGTGTGTGTGTGTGTGTGTGTGTGTGTGTGTATATATATATATTTCAGTAGGTGTCTCAAAAAGATAAGGAACTCCTAAAAATAGTTATATCATTATTCCTAAAATACTGACAGTAATTCTTTTTTTTCTGAGATGGAGTCTTGCTCTGTCACCCAGGCTGGAGTACAATGGCGCAATCTTGGCTGACTGCAACCTCTGCCTCCCGGGTTCAAATGATTCCCCTGCCTCAGCCTCCTGAGTCGCTGGAATTATAAGCACATGCCACCACTCCCAGCTAATGTTTGGATTTTTAGTAAAGACTGGGTTTAACATGTTGATCAGGCTGGTCTTGAACTCCTGACCTCGTGATCTACCCACCTCAGCCTCCCAAGTCAGTAATTCTTTAATGTCAACTTCTCAGGCAGGGTATAAGTTTTTCTGATCATGATACAACTTTTTAACAGCATGTTCAGAAACTAAATTGCATTTGTTTTTTTAAACTTTTCTTTTTCTTTTTTTTTTTTTTGGAGACGGAGTCTCACTCTGTCACCTGGGCTGGAGTGCAGTGACACTTAGCTCACTGCAACCTCTGCCTCCCGGGTTCAAGCAATTCTCCTGCCTCATCCTCCCTAGGAACTGGGATTACAGGTGTGTGCCACCTCGCCTGGCTAATTTTTGTAATTTTAGTAGAGACAGGGTTTTACCATGTTTGTCAGGCTGGTCTCAAACTCCTGATCTCAACTGATCCATCTGCCTCGGCCTCCCAAAGTGCTGGGATTACAGATGTGTGCCACCTTGCCTGGCCACATCTTTCTTAATCTATAGATATCTCCTCTTTTTTATTTTCTTCCCTGCAATTAGTTTGTTGGAACTGGGTTTGTCCTGTAGAGTTTTCACAGAATTTACATTTGACAGACTGGGTCCCCATCTGGTGTTTAACCGACCACTGTGTCCCAAGGATGTCTGCTCTCACAACTTCTTTTTATTTTTTTGAGACAGAGTCTCGCTCTGTTGCCCAGGCTGGAGTGCAGTGGCTTGATCTCGGCTCACTGCAAACTCCGCCTCCCGGTTTCAAGTGATTTCTGGCTAGTTTCTGCATTTTTAGTAGAGACGGGGTTTCACCGTGTTGACCAGGCTGGTCTCAGACTCCTGACCTTAAGTAATCTGCCCACCTTGGCCTCCCAAAGTGCTAGGATTACAGGCGCGGAGCCACCACACCCGACCTGGTCTCACAACTCTTACTCAACATTGTACTCAGAGTCTTGGCCAGGGTATTTGGCAAGGAAATGAAATAAGAAGCATCCAGATTGGAAAGGCAGAAGTAAAACTAACTCTATTTGCAGATTACATGATCTAGAAAACCCTAAGGAATTGAGTAAAGACCATTAGAACTAATAAATGAGATCAGCAAGGTTGCGGGATATAGGATCAATCTACAAAAATCAACTGTATTTCTATACATCTGCAATCCAAATGGAACATTTCATTAATTCAGTCCAGATGGAATAAATCCAAAATGAAATTAAGAAAATAGTTTCATACCATTTACAATAGCATCAAAAAGAATAAAATGCTTAGGTGTAAATTTAACCAAAAAAATGCAAAACCTATACCCTGAAAACAAAGACATTGAGGAAGAGCTAAATATGGAAAGGGATCTCATGTTAACGTCTTGGAAGACTCAATGTTGTTAAGATAGCAGCACTCCCCAAATTGATCTACAGATATAGTGAAGTCTCCATCTAAGTTCCATTTGGCTTCTTTGCAGAGATTGACAAGCTGATTCTAAAACCTTGCTAGAAATGCAAGGGAAGTCTGGGTGTCGCGGTGGGCAGCTGGCGTCCCTGCACTTTGGGAGGCTGAGGCAGGTGAATCGCTTGAGCCCTGGAGGACAGGGCTTGCAGTGAGAGGTTGCAGTGAGCCAAGATTGCACCGCTGCACTCCAGCCTAGGTGACAGAGCAAGACAGACCCTGCCTTAAAAAAAAAAAAAAAAAAAGGCCAGGATGGTGGCTCACACTTGTAATCCCAGCACTTTAGGAGGCCAAGGTGGGCAGATCACCTGAGCTCAGGAGTTCAACACCAGCCTGACCAACATGGAGAAACCTCATCTCTACTAAAAATATCAAATTAGCCGGGCGTAGTGGTACATGCCTGTAATCCCAGCTACTTGGGAGGCTGAGGCGGGAGAATTGCTTGAGGCAAACGTTGTGAGCTGAGATCACACCATTGCACTCCAGCTTGGGCAAAAAGAGTGAAACTCCATCTCAAACAAAAAAGAAAGAAAAAAGAAAAAGCAAGGGACCAGGAATAATCAAAATAACCTTGAAAAAGAAAAGAATTGGAAGACTCACACTTCATAATTTCAAAATTTACTGCAAAACAGCAGTCATCAAGACTGTGTGTTAGAAGCATAAGGACAGAACAATGGAATTAGAATTAAGAGTCCCAGAAATAGGCTGGGCATGGTGGCTCACACCTGTAATCCCAGCACTTTGGGAGGCCAAGGTGGGTGGATTGCATGAGCTCAAGAGTTTGTGACCAGGCTGGGCAGCATGGTGAAACCCTGTCTCTACAAGAAAATTTAAAGAAAAAAATTAGTCAGGTGTGGTGGTGCTCACCTGTGGTCCCAGCTACTCTGGAGGCTGAGGAGGAGGATTGCTTTAGCCCAGGAGGTCGAGGCTGCAGTGAGCTGGGATCGTGCCACTGCACTCCAGCCTGGGTGATAGAACGAGACCCTGTCTCCAAAAAAAAAAAAAAAAAAAAAACAAAGTCCAGAAATAAGTCTCATATGTATGGTCTGTTGTTTTTCTGCCAATTAAAAAAATTGTGGTAAAATATACATAACATAAAATTTGCCATTGTAACCTTTTTTAACTGTACAGTTCAATTGCATTAAGTACCTTTACCTTGTTCTTTATCCATCACCACCATCCATCTCTAGAACTTTTTCATCTTTCCTAACTGAAACTCTATACCCATTAAAAAATAACTCCTCCTTTCCTCTTTGCCTAGCCCCTGAAAACCACTGTTCTGCTTTTTGTCTCTATGAATTTGGCTACTCTAGGTACTCATTTAAGTGGAATCATACGTTATTTGTCCTTTTGTGACTGGCTTATCTCACTCAAGCAAAATGTCCTGAAGGTTCATCCATGTTGTAGCATGTGCCAGTACTTCATTCCTTGTAAAGGCTGAATAAATTTTTATTATGTGTATATACCATATTTTGTTTATCCATTCATCTCTCAGTGGACATTGGGGAGCTTCTACCTTTGGCTATTGTGAATAATGCTGCTGTGAACATAGTTGTACAAATATCTCTTTAAGATCCTGCTTTCAGTGCTTCTGATTATATACCTAGAAATGGAATTAATGGATCATATGGCAGTTCCATTTTTAATTTTTTTTGGAACTACCAAAATGTTTTCCACAGCAGTAGCACCATTTTACATTCCTACCAAAAGTAGGCCAGAGTTCCAGTTTCTGTACATCCTCACCAATGCTTCTTTTGAATTGAAAATAGAAATGACTACTATTTTTTGATAGTAGTCATTCTAAATGGGTGTAAAATGGTGTCTTATAGTTTTTATTTGCATGTTCCTGATAACTAATAATGCTGAGCATCTTTTCATGTGCTTGTTGGCCATTTGTATATCTTGTTTGAAGAAAAGCCTGTTCAAGTCGTTTACTCATTTTGAATCAGGTTGTTTGTTTTTTTGTTGTCGAATTTTAAGAATTCTCTATTTGTCCTAGATATTAATAGCTTATCAGATACGTGATTTGTGAGTATTTTCTCCCATTCTATGGCTTGTCTTTTTACTGTGTTGATAGTACATATTATATTACTCTCTATATAAAGATGAGGTTTCACCTTGTTGGTCAGGCTGTTCTCAAACTCCTAACCTGAAGTGATCCACTTGCCTTGGCCTCCCAAAGTGCTGGGATTACAGGTGTGTGACACTGCGCCCGGTCGATAGTATCTTTTGATTCACAAAAGTTTTTAATTTTTATGAAGTCTAGTTTGTTTATTTTTTCCTTTGTTGCCTGTAAGATTGGTGTCATATAGATCAATAGATTTTTTTGAAAGGAAATAGGTACCAAAACAATTCAATGGAGAAAGATGTCTTTTCAACAAACGGTATTGGGATATTTGGATATCTACATGCAAATAAATGAAATTGAACCGCTACCTCACACTACATACAAAAATTAGCTCAAAATCGATCAAAGACCTAAATGGTAAGAGCTAAAAGAATACAACTTTTAGAAAAATATATAGAGATCAATCTTCGTGACCTTGGATTAGAATGATTTCTTAGATATGACACCAAAAACCCAAGCAACGAAAGAAAAAATAGATACATTGGACTTCATCAAAATGAAAAACTTTTGTGCGTTAAATAAAGACAACCTACAAAATGAGGGAAAACATTTGTAAATCCTAAATCTGATAAGAGTCTAGTATCCAGAATATATGTTAAGAACTCTGACAGCCACAAAAAGACAACCCAATTGAAAAATGGGCAAAAAGACTTGGATGTTTCTCCAAAGATGATATCCACGTACACAAAAAAGATGCTTAATGTGATTAGCTATGAGGGAAATGCAAATCAAAACCACAATGAGATGCCGCTTCATACCCACGAGAATGGCTATAATCATAAACACAGAAAACAAGTGTTGGTGAGGGTATATAGCCATTGGTGTGATTGTCAAATCTTGCAGTCACTTTGGAAAATAGTCTGGCAGTTACTCAAAAAGTTAAGCATGGAATTCTCATGTAGCCTAGCATTTCCATACCAAGGTATAGGCCTGAAAGAAATGAAAACATATGTCTACATGAAAAATCGTATATGAATTTCACAGCAGTATTGTTCATAACAGCCAAAAGTGGAAACATCCAAATGTTTATCAGTTGATATATAGGTAAGCAAAATATGGGCTAGCCATACAGTGGAATAGTACACAGCAGTACAAAGACGGGAAGGGCTGACATATGGCACAACATGGATGAAGCTTGAATACATGCTCATTGGAAGAAGCCATGAAATAACCAAAATAGGTAGATCCATAGAGATGGAGAGTAGATCAGTGATTGGCAGAGGTGGGGGAAATAGGTTATGACTGCTGATGGGCACGGGACTGCTTTTTGATATGATGGTTTGGAATTAGTGGTGATGGTTGCACAATTTTGTGAACATACACTTTTAAAAGGTGAATTTTATGGTTAATGAATTATATCTCAATAAAGAGATAAAGGTTACTGGGTGTACTGCAGTGCACTTTTTCTGTCTTCAGTTCAGAAGCTCACTTCAGCAGTTTTGGACTTTCTGTTAGCTACTTTTTGTGTCGTTGTTGAGACAGGGTCTTACTCTGTCACCCAGGCTGGAGTACAATGATATGATCACGGCTCACTGTAGCCTCAACCTCCCGGGCTCAAGTCATCCGCCTCAGCCTCCTGAGTAGCCAGGACTGTAGGCATGCGCCATCACACCCAGCTAATTTATTTTTTATTTTTTATTTTTTTATTTTTTTATTTTTTTTTGAGACGGAGTCTCGCTCAGGCTGGAGTGCAGTGGCCGGATCTCAGCTCACTGCAAGCTCCACCTCCCGGGTTTACACCATTCTCCTGCCTCAGCCTCCCAAGTAGCTGGGACTACAGGTGCCTGCCACCTCGCCCGGCTAGTTTTTTGTATTTTTTAGTAGAGACGGGGTTTCACTGTGTTAGCCAGGATGGTCTTGATCTCCTGACCTCGTGATCCGCCCATCTTGGCCTCCCAAAGTGCTGGGATTACAGGCTTGAGCCACCGCGCCCGGCCTATTTTTTATTTTATTTTATTATTATTTTTTGAGACGGAGTCTCGCTCTGCCGCCCAGGCTGGAGTGCAGTGGCCGGATCTCAGCTCACTGCAAGCTCCGCCTCCTGGGTTTACGCCATTCTCCTGCCTCAGCCTCCCGAGTAGCTGGGACTACAGCCGCCCACCACGTCGCCTATTTTTTATTTTTAGTAGAGACATCTCATTATGTTGCCCAGGCTGGTCTTGAACTTCTGAGATCAAATGATCCTCCCACCTCGGCCTCCTAAAATGTTGGGATGACAGACTTGAGCCACCGCACCCAGACTTTTTACATCTTTCTCGAATGCTCACAAAATCAAGGTGACATTTGCCCTCCTAGGTGGGATGAGTGTGCTGTAGGCACTCAATTGAAAAACATGAAGGAACTAAACATCTTTCCCTATGTTGACTTGTAGCCTGTCTTTAGAAAAATATATAGAGATTTTTTAAAAAGTTTAATGGATTTTTTGAATTTAATAGATTTTTTTTATGAATGAGAGGTTTTAAGATCGGTTTAGACCATAAACTTAGAGGTTTTCTGGTTGGTTATGTTGTAGTTAAACTTATTTCTTAACTTTGAGCAAGCAATGCATTATTGAGTAAATCCTAGCACCCCCCTCCCTATATCCAACATATTGTTGGTGGAATGTACCCTTTGAAATTGCTTTAGGAATTAAGTTCAAGTCACAGTATTTTGAAATTTTACCCTGAATCAAATTACTGTATGTGTCAATACCATTCATTTGACTTAGTGTATGCTAAATCATTTGTAACTTTGCTGTTGTTATTTAAAATACTACCACTCTTCTCAGTGGATATTTTTTTGGTTTCAAAAATGTACTTTTTTTAAATTAAACTTTGTTGTTTATGTTAACATGTATTGGGTTTACTATTTTTAAATGAACTCATATGTATGCTTTAAAAAGGTCTGCATTTTAATTTGTCATTTGATAAATATCAATATATGTAATTCAAATAAACAAAAGCTGTTTGGATTCTTCTGAGACCAAAAAGTTTAAAGACTACCAATCCAGATAATGTGAGCAATTTGTCAAGTTCGCGCACTAAATCCAGATTAATGGAATATTTATCCAGATGCCATAATGAGAGTACTGAGTTCGGCTTCTGGAATGGCGTTAAGTGTCAATCGTGATTTTATTGCTTTTTCTCTAATTTTTAGCATGACATATCTATTTCACAACATTGTTTGAATACAATTGGAATCACCACAGGAAAAGTGCTTTTAGGGTTCAGTTTAAAAATATGTCATGTAAATATCTCAACCTATGTGAAATTAGAGAATGACAGAACCATTGGTTTTGTTTTTAGGATACATGTTATAATTTGTTTACTATTAATAGGTTAACTACCTGGCAATAAATGTTTTTGAAATATTTGTAAACTTTCATTTCCATGCATTAACATCAAATTTTAACATTGGATTTTCAAGTCTAACAGAACCCAGACTCTAATTTTTAGCATAAGCTCATAAGACTTACGTATCTTTCAGCCTGTCATTCAAGGGAAAATATTGAGTAACATTAAAATGCTGCCTCTGTTTTTGTTTGCAGTTGGGGTTGGACTTGGAGGAACTCGAGGAGATAGAAGAAGATGCTGGCCTTGGGAATGGAGGCCTGGGGAGGCTGGCAGGTAAGCTGCCCCATCCAGGAGGAGCTCTCTTGGACCTGTTGGCTTGGTTGGTGGCCATGTAGTGAGGCCAGGGTCAGGTAAATTGGCTTCAGGGTAAATTGGCTTTGAGCGGATGGGCCAGTGTGTTCTTCAGATTGAAATCTTTGCCACTATTCTGGGGAAAAGGGGAAAATACATGTTTTCTTTCACACAAGGGGCATGTCATCATTATCATGAAGACCAGTCCTGCCAGCATGGAGTAAGCTGGTGCTGGGAGGGGCTCCCGATATGCTGACCACTTTCCAGGGCACAAGAGCCAGTGATTGGCAGACAGCCCAAAGGATGGAAAGATGATTTATGGGCGTGGCCCTGCTTGCAGCAGGCAGTTTCAACTCTGATACAGTCAGCAGATTGCCTTGAAATAAGAAGGCAGGGCACTGAGCTTTGAAGGTTTTCAGCCCTCTCCACGCCCCGGCCTTTGCAACATGTGATGGGTCACCGCCATCTTCCTGCTACGTCCCTTCTCATCAAATGCAAAACTGGGCTTCCTATACTCAAGGGAAGCTCCAGCCTCCTTTGTCCCCATCTACTGACAACCCCAGGGGCGGCCTTTCACCCCACGTCTCACCTCCAAGCTGGAGACTGTGGACTGCTCCCTCCCCAGCCCTGAGACCTGCTTCCATTTGGGGTGTTCCGGGTCCTTGGGCTTTCCCAGTCACCTTGCCTGCCCCTTGCTCCTCCCTCCATCCTTCTCCATGGCCAGATATGAGTAGAGCCTTTGCCTTCTGCCCACAGGGCCCCGTACCCACAGACCCAGGCAGCACTGAGCCCGCCATGGCTTCATGTGCTTCCCTCCTGCAGGCAAGTCCCCAGAACAAGAGTCCGTGACGCTCCCTCATCCCTCTCCCTCAGCAGAGGGCCTCACAGGCATCTGTGTGTTCCATGGATTGGACATTTTATTTTAGTTACTAGTGTTCCATGTCGGTGTTTTTTTGATTTTTTAATCCTGAATTTTTTATTTATTTATTTTTTTTGAGACAGAGTCTTGCTCTGTCGCCCAGGCTGGAGGGCAGTGGCGTGATCTCAGCTCACTGCAAGCTCTGCCTCCCGGGTTCACACCATTTTCCTGCCTCAGCCTCCCGAGTAGCTGGGACTATAGGTGCACGCCACCACGCCTGGCTAATTTTTTTGTATTTTTAGTAGATACGGGGTTTCACCGCATTAGCCAGGATGGCCTTGATCTCCTGACATCGTGATCTGCCCGCTTCGGCCTCCCAAAGTGCTGGGATTACAGGCGTGAGCCGCCGCGCCCAGCTGGTCCTGAAGCGTTAATAAGGCTGCATTTCACTCTCGCCCAGGCTGGAGTGCTGTGGCACAGTCTTGGCTCACTGCAGCCTCAACCTCTCTGGCTCAAGCAATTCCCCCACACCAGCCTCCCGAGTAGCTGGGACCACAGGCATGCGTCACCATGCACGGCTAATTGTTTGTATTTTTTATAGAGACAGGGTCTCACTATGTTGCCCAGACTGGTCTCAAACTCCTGGACTCAAGCGATCGTCCCACCTAAGCCTCCCAGAGTGCTGGGATCACAGGTGTGAGCCACCACACCTAGCCTCTAAATCTTTATTCAAAACATTGTTTTGTTTTTCTTCCAAGAAGTTTTGATTGGAACAAGGGCTGGGTTTAATGACACGTGCTGTAGCGCCTTGGGGCCCCTGGTACTGCGGTGTTTGCACAGGTGGACGTTGATTTGCACGTGGCCAGCTGCCACTGCTGTGCCGGCTTCACTGAGGAGTAGGGTGAGGCTTGGTGTGTTGATGTGTCCCTGCTGTCAGAACAGCTTGGGTTTCAGTGGAATGTGCAGGGGATTGGCGAGGCCTCAGCCTGAACTGGGGTGTCCAAGAGTGGGGCAGTTGGGAGGCTTCGTGTTTAGAGAGGTTCCCGGCCTGGCGGAGTTCTCCGGGATTCTTCATCTCCCCATCCTCCCGTGCCCTTTGAGTAACCACGTTGATGTCTTCTGTGTGTGGCCCCAGGATCTCATGGGGAGGGTGAGGGTTCCAGTTTTCCTCTCAGTGAAGCCTGAAGTCAGTGTGATCCCCTCTGAATCTCTGCCTTGCGTCCCGTGGGCTGCCTCCCCATGGGACCTTGGTGCCGTGCCTTCGATTCTGACTGATCTGTGATTGATTTCTCAGCGTGTTTCCTTGACTCAATGGCCACCTTGGGCCTGGCAGCGTACGGCTATGGAATCCGCTATGAATTTGGGATTTTTAACCAGAAGATTGTCAATGGCTGGCAGGTGGGTGAGATTTCATTTCTTCACTGGTTTCCAGCTCTTGTTCACACAATAAAATGGTAACACTTGCAGTTAGTCTTTTTATACTTCCCGCACCCCCGCCGGGGAACTGCAGGCCGGCCAGGGCAACGTGGAGCAATTCAGGGCAGCTCCCTTGCTCTGGCTCCTTGGCCCACATGGCCTGGGAGAGCCTGGGCCCTGTGTGAGCTTTTTGCCAGCTGCCTCTGCCTGGTGATGGGGAAGTTGGGGCATGCAGGACACAGAAGCCTGGCTGAGCCTTACAGCAGCTCCCAGTTAGGGCCAATAGCAGCCAGGCAGTAAGGGTCACTCTGGTGACCCTCTGCACCAAAATGCAGAGTGCAGGGTGGTGCTTTTGGGGTCAGCCTCAGTGGGATGTTGGCCCTAAGTAGTTAGAAGAGCAGTTGTAGCTTTTGCTCTCACCTTCTGCCTTCACTCCCTGACCCCAGTGAGGGGACAGTGCCTTTGGGGTTAGAGACTGGACTCTGCGTAGTACAGTGGCCCTTGGAAGGAGTGAGCCTCGATCTTGAAGCCTCACATTACAGCTAAGTGAGGTGGTTGAGACCGAGGCAGGGAGGAGGGCGTGGCCTTAAAATGCAGCCTCCTCCTCCCTGGGGAGCAGCTCCCTTCCCATATGCCTCAGAATGGAAGTCACCACTATTCCATTCAGTTGGAGAATGGTTTATTTAATATCGTCTGGGGCCTGCAAGTCACAAATAAAGCTAGTCTGGGGTTAGAATCAAAAGATTTGTAGCATCAGAGTGTGCAGCCCCAATGAATGTGTGTTTGATGGTGGTAGAGATGTCCTTGGGGCAGGGGTGGGAAGTGGGTTGGGCCGCATGGCGGGTGCAGCCTCCAGAGCTCGTCCATGGCATCTGTAGGACTCATGCCTCTCACCATAGAGAAATTAACCCAAAACGTAAACACGCAAGGAGCTGCTGTCCATGACACGCACAGCGATGTGTTCAGAGGGAATGTGGACTCCTGTCTGCAGCTTGCTTTAAATGCACCCCAAAATCAACGGATTGGCAGATGGAGAAACAACAGACTATTTACAGCACCTAGGTGTGGGTGCATGACGTTTCTGCATGTTTGAAAACGCTCGCAATAAAATGTTGGTAAAGAAAAGTAATGGCTAAAGGTAAACCTAAAACGGACTCGGATCCATTGCTTGATTTGTGGAGATGCCCTCTGCAACCTTAGAAAGGCACCTTTCTCCACTGTCTCAGGACAGCTCTGCCCCAGCCCTCCACGTGCTGCCTGAGCGCCAGGGCAGTCCAGTCCATGCACATGCTGATGCTCTGGCCCCCAGCAGTCCCCATGTCACGTGTGGGTTTATAAGGCAGAGGCTCAGAGGCTCCCCTTCGCCTAGTTGGTGTTAGGGTTTAGGGTATTGGTGGTGGTTTTGGTTTTAGCACGGAGACATTTTTCCTTCTGGTGGTCCTCGTTCCTGTAACTCTTGCCACCTTGTATGATAGTTCAGGATGATCAGTAAGTGAAGCTCACCCCTCCTCCCATCCCCTTTTCATGGGAACTGGTCATATTCAGTGGGTTTTTAGTTGGCTTTAGCTGTGGAAGAAATAAATACAGGCAGAGTTGGCCAGCAGCGTGTGGCCAGAGGGGCCGCAGGCCAGCCTGCTTGGCACCCTGGCTGAGGGGGCAGGGAGGCCCTGGAAGGGAGACTCAGGCCGCCTTTGTATGTAGGAAGCTATTGCTTCTGCCGACGACTCCTGGAGCAACTCTGCAGGAGATGGTCAGGCCCTGGTGTTGGGGAATCTCACAGCGGACAAGGAGATGCCACCAGAAAGGTCTTGCTGGGAGTACCATGGGGAGGTGCCTCCCGAACAGCACAGCCCAGACAGTCTTGCTCGTGACTCTTTATGTCTGTGTAGGAACCATTAAGAGGAAATCCCTCAGTGTAGCATACTAGAGCTGCTTGTTCGTTCTCAAGAGAAGAGGCTTGATCTCACTTCAGTGTTAGGAATTTAGATTTCAGAACCCACCCTTGCTGCTGTACCAGACAGAGTTACTGTGTCACCTGGTGGTAAAGCAGCCCCTAGTGCTTCTGCACAAGGGTGGCTCGAGTCTGCAGGGCCGCTTTTAGTGTGGGAATTGGTTTTGTGTATTCACTGGTCTCGGGTGCCACTGGGCACAGATTTTGGGAATAAGCCCTCCCGGAACAGCTTGTGTTCCTGGCTGCATCCAGGGCACCCTCACTGCCAGCTGCCAGCTTGGCCCAGCACTTGTGGATTTGCAGCGTCACTTTCTTTCTTTTTAAAATTTAATTTAATCATTTTTTTTAGAGTTAGGGTCCTGCCCTGTCGCCCAGGCTGAAGTGCAGTGGTACAGTCATAGCTCACTGCATCTTCGACCTTGTGGGCTCAAGCGATCCTTCCACCTTGGCTTCCCAGAGTGCTGGGAACTGTCGGCGTGAGCCTCCGCCTGGCCAGTGTGTCTCCGTCAAAGCAATGTCTTCTAGTGATTGTTCTGTAACAGCTTTATTGAAATAGAGTCGATTTCAGTATATTCAGAGTTAGGTAACCATCACCACTGTCTATCTTGAGAACATTTTCATCACCCCAGAAAGAAGGCCTGCACCAATTTGCCGTCATACCCAGCCCCTGACAGCCTCTCGCCTGCTTCTCTGTGCAGGTGCCCATTCTGAACATTTCCTGTAAATAGCCGCATGCGACGCGTGGTGTTTTTGTCTGGCCTCTGTCACTGAGTGTAGGTTTTTCAAGCTCCATCCGGGTCGGAGCATGTGTCAGTCAGTGGTTCTTAGTGTCTTTCTTTGGGGTGCATGTTTCTGAATTTTGAGTTTGTTACTTTAGCGTCCACCGTGTTCATTTTACCCACGTGGGCTTGGCCAGAAGTGGGAATCCCGACGTGGTAAGTGGCTGTAGGTAAGTTTAAGTGCCAGGTGCTGTGTGATCTTGGACACACGGTCTGCTGGGTCCAGGACAGGGCGGCGGCCTGGGACATCTGCGCTGAGGGTGCCCTCACAGCTCTCCTCGTTCCAGGTAGAGGAGGCCGATGACTGGCTGCGCTACGGCAACCCCTGGGAGAAAGCGCGGCCCGAGTATATGCTTCCTGTGCACTTCTACGGGCGCGTGGAGCACACCCCCGACGGCGTGAAGTGGCTGGACACACAGGTACCTGGGCTGAAATGTCCACGGCAAGGCTGGGACCGGGTGAGGGGGCTGCTGCAGCTCATTCCTAGTCATCTCGACTTCTGTCTTGGGGGACTTGCTGCCTCCCTGGAGGACTTAAGGTAAAAGCCGGGGGAGGTTTATTCTCCTCATCTCCCCAGTCTCTTACGCTTTGATGGGAGCTTCCCAAACAGTGGAGGCGCCGAGCACGGCGCGAGACTCTGCGGGGAAGCCCTGCTGGGCAGGAGCTGTGTGTTGGGGCTGGGCAGGGTCCACTCACAGCCAGATGCTCACGAGAACCCTGCTGCTTAAGAGCAGGCAGGAGGGTGTTCTGATGGGATGGGGGCATGGACCGCCGCGTGGGTGAAAACAGCTCCCACTATCTGTGGAGCATGCGACAAGCTCGCTTGGCCTCCTGGTGCCATACGTGGCCTGTGGCTCTCAAAGCGTCAGCTGTCAGAGCCCCTGGAGTATGTGTGAGGTCTGGGCAACATCTGGGGATGGGGCCAGGCCCTCCTGCCCAGCAGGGTGCTGATGGGGGACCAGGGCAAGAGCCTAGAGTACTCAGCAGCGAGGGGTGCCAGGCACGCAGAGGCCATGTGAGGGAGCACCCAGTCCAGGCTCAGGGCAGCTGGGAGCCGGGGTGACTGGGGCAGGGCAGGGGCCGGCAGGAGAGGCTGCAGGATAACGTTGGGGCATCAGTGAGATTTGGCCACCTGTGATGGAGAAGGAGGGGTGATAACAGGAGAGCCTGGAGGCTGGGTGGTCACTGGTGTGCAGAGGGAGTTGTCCTAACTTTGTAGGACACAGTTTTAAATCAAATACATGGGCTTAGAGTGGCTGGGGCCATGCCGTGGAGGCTGAAAATGCCATGAAAAGTTGTATTTAACTTGCAAAAGCAGGGCAGGGGACCGGCACTGTAGATGTGTTCGTGGATGAGTGTGTCAGTGTGAGTGGGGATGCTGGAGAACCGGGACATTGCAGGCAGGCTGTGAAGATGGGCTGAGCCCCGAGGGCTGGCCAGGATGGAAGGGGCCGGAATGCCTTGCCGGGGACTTGTCGCTCACTTGGATGTCGCCTTGTGGGGCAGGGGCAAGGGTTGACAGGAGAGAGGAAGGGAAAGGGATCCTGGGGTTTTGGTCTTGGTGGCCCCGGTGCGCCCCCTGTGTGGCTGGCTGAGCTGACTGGCGGTGCCACAGGCACGTGTGTGCCGGGATGAACCCAAGCATCCCTGAGTGCGCCTGCCGGGAAGCTGGGACCACACGCCAGCCTCAGCTTTGTGAGCCTCCTCCTGCCCTTGGTGGGAGTGGAGCTGATGTCTCTGGATGCAAGGGAACCTGGGGGCTTGTCAAGGAGAGGGGGAGCCAGGCTGGGGTGGAGGGAGCGCGGCTGGGCTTGTGCTAGGGGGAAGGCAGCTGCAGGAGCAACCTTCCTGCAGGTGGAGCTGAGAGAGGTCATCTCCAGGGCGAGCCTCTGTGTATTGGAGTTCCTAGAGCAGAGTTGAGTGAGGAGGGGAGGCGTGGAGGGCAGAGGGTAAGGAGGGAGGTGGGGGTTGGTGCTGCGGCACCTCAGGAAGTCGGGATGGGGATGATTCTTCGTTCGAAACCATTCCTGAGGAAGTAGTGAGAAGACAGGTCTGGTCTGGGGAGGGTGGTGGGGCGGGTGGTCCTCTCAGCATGACAAGGTGGCACCACAGGGGCGGGCGCGGACAGGGACTGTGGTGCTGAGCATGGGCTGGGTGGATGTGTTTGGGCAGAAGGGGGAGACCGTGGGGGGCCAGCAGGGCGCCAGGTGCCCAGGAAGAGGCTGGGGCGGGGAGAGGCTCAGGGGCCGGTGGGGGCCCTCGCCACTCCGTCCTGAGCAACCTGTTTTGTGGCCAGGTGGTGCTGGCCATGCCCTATGACACCCCGGTGCCCGGCTACAAGAACAATACCGTCAACACCATGCGGCTGTGGTCCGCCAAGGCTCCCAACGACTTCAAGCTGCAGGACTGTACGTTCCGTGGTTCCCGGCGCCCCTGTGTCCATGTGGGTGGCTGGTCCCGGACACCCTCGCCCACAGCCTTTACCACGCCCTGCGGCTCCCTGTCCTGGAGGCTGCACGGCCCTCCTCTAGGGTGAACCTGCATCCTGGTGAAAACGAGGCTGGTGCAGCTTACCTGTGTGTGGGACCTGCCTGGGAAGGGCCTACAGGCAGAGCGACCGAGACACCTGGGCCCTGGGCACCCAGGGTCTGCTTGTGCAGATCATGTGCCCCTGGGGAGGCGTGAGGGGGATGGAGTTGTATGCGGTGCGTAGGGGAACTGCAGGAGGGATCACGTGTACCTCCAGGGGTGGGGGTGAGGTGAAGTAATGCAGCGGCTAGGGGAGTCCTGTGCTCGAGCGAGTTTCATTGGCCTTTGCAAGTAGGCCCCTGAGCGGTTGCGGTGCTGGTGCCAGGAGGCACGTGTGTGCTGACCCCACTCCGTTTCTTCTTAGTCAACGTGGGAGACTACATCGAGGCGGTCCTGGACCGGAACTTGGCCGAGAACATCTCCAGGGTCCTGTATCCAAACGATAACGTGAGTAGCTGGCCTGCTCAGACTGCGTCGCTTTCCGGCTTAGTGAGGTGGGCTGACTGGCTGGGCTCCCCGGTGGGGCCTCTTGTTGGCCTTGGCAAGCAGCCACCTGGTGGCCCTCCCGCCTCAGGTGCACACACAATGCCCTTGGGGAGGAGAGGGGGGCACTGTCCTCCATAAAGCCCAAGCGGGTCCTCGCGTGCCTCTTGGCAGCTCTGGGGTGGTCTCTCTGAGGACACTCTCTGCCACCTTCCCCTCTTATCCATTCCCCTCATAAACACACAGCCAGCCGCTCCTTGGGGCCAGCTGGAGCCTGTCAGCCCTCCAGCCTGTCTGCTGTTCTAGCCCACAGTGCCAGTTCCCCAAGTAGGTGATCTGTCTCTCCGGGGAACGGTAGCGCCTACCTGGCATTGATGCCTGGGGACATTCGAAAGGTACTTGGCACGTGCCCTTCCCATGCTAGGTGATGGTGTCGCAGCCATGTTCCCCACTGCCACCTACATTTAGTGCCCAGTGGCTTTCTTTTTGTTGTTGTTGCCTGACAAGTCCTTAGAATATGCCCTAGTGGGCAATAAAAAGTTAGCTTTTTATTTTATGAAAGTAACCCGTGCACACAAGAGCAAAGGCCTGGGTGCCGGCAGGCTCATCAAAGAGTGTACTCTCCTGTCCCCATGAGACTGTTGGCAGACCCCAAGCCCCAGGTGCAGAATGTTCCAGAAGGCCTGTGCTTGGACAGTGCAGCTCCTGAGTAGCGCTGGCACTGTACTTCTCCTGACAGATGGACACTGTGTCCCGGGGTCTGTCCCAAGGCAGGGTGACCCTCCTTAGTGACCTGAGGGCACACAGGCAGGCCCCAGTGTCAGGCAGCTGGGCTCCTCTCGGCCTTCTGCCTGCGCCCTTGAGCCAGGTCGCTGACCTGGGCTTCCTGGGGGAGGAGAATGGCCCTGGGACTGGGTCATGGGGCCTGCGCCCCTAGCCTGCACCCTCCAGCTTGCTCTGCTGTGTGCAGTTCTTCGAGGGGAAGGAGCTGCGGCTGAAGCAGGAGTACTTCGTGGTGGCCGCCACGCTCCAGGACATCATCCGCCGCTTCAAGTCGTCCAAGTTCGGCTGCCGGGACCCTGTGAGAACGTGTTTCGAGACATTCCCAGACAAGGTGTGTGGTGGCCCTGGGAGGGATCTCAGTGCCAGGGGCTGGGCGCCTTCAGGCTCTTGAGGTTGCTTTCTCGTGTCTGTCCCAAAAGGAGCTAGAGTGGGATGGCACATGCCCCTTGTCTTGGGGTGTCGTCATCCTGGGCCAGGATCCCACCTGGGCCCTCCCTTGCAGAACAAGGGCCACCAGCCTTGTTAGGAGTCAAGTCAGCAAGGGACATGGTGAAAGGCTCCTGTGCAAAGTCAGATGTGCTTGGCGGAGCTAAGTGCAGTTATTTCAAACAAAGCCCTCATAGCTCCAGTGAGAGAGCCCCCAGCCCCGGTGGCCACGGCTCCTCCCCTCCGGCTGCAGCACACACTGGCAGCAGAGCACACTGCTGTGGGGCACTCACCAGCAGGCATGTCGGACACAGCACACACCTGCCACAGTGTGAGCCCGGCTGTCCTCCCTGCTCCCTTCCCAGAACCCCTCCCTGTTCTCCAGGCTCCTCAGGGCTGGGCTGGCTCCTTCACTCGGGGAGCTTCATATGCCAACAACCGTGGGTGCCCACAAGGGATGAGATGACTGAATGGCACCCCTTGTGCGACCTGCAGGTGGCCATCCAGCTGAATGACACCCACCCTGCCCTTTCCATCCCCGAGCTCATGCGGATCCTGGTGGACGTGGAGAAGGTGGACTGGGACAAGGTGCGCGTGGAGGAGAAGGGCGGCACCTCCCCAGAGCCTGCAGCCCATGCAGACCAGGGCTACGAGGAGCTGAGCTGGGGGGCCTCTCCCCTGGCCTAGGGAGAGCTGTGTGGTCATCATGCCTGGGAGAGATGCGAGCTGTGGGAGGGGTCTGGTTCCAGGAGACAGAGGTTCTGTGGGCCAGGGTGCGGGGAGCCAGAGTGTGGGGGACAGGGTGCGGGGGACAGGGCACGGGGGAGAGGATAAGGATAGGGCTCTGACACTTCTCAGGGTTTCCCGTTGGTGCATTCTCATCTTGAAGTTTGGTGACGGCTCCCCAAAGCATTGTTTAGAGCTCTGTGCTCTGTTCATGGCACCTGCTCTCACGACTCAGCATATTTTGGACTTTAATACGTTTGTGTGGTGAGATTTTCTTAATCTAACCGTTATCCAGTCGACATGTAGAACCATGAAACTGGACAGTGTGGTGACTCACACCCATAATCCTAGTGCTTTGGGAAGCTGAGGCAGGAGGGTCACTCGAGGCCAGAAGTTAGAGCCTGGGCAATACAGCAAGACCCCACCTCTAAAAACAAAAGATAGCCAGGTGTGGCAGCACACACCCAGAAAAACAAACAAGAAACCATAGAACAAATTTTTTTAACTCCGTTTTGTAGAAACCCAAGCCCCTCTCTGGCCTTGGTGTGTGTGCACTCCAGGTGAGGCTGTGCCTGTTGCGGGTACCCCAGTTCTGGCCAGCACGGGGCAGGTCCATGTAGTAACCAGTGTCCTCCCCACTGTGGGTGTCCGGCTACTGTAGTGGAAATAAATAGAAAACTGCTCAGCAGTGCGTCCATTTACCAGTGATGGGAGAGTGTGAAGGTGACCCCAGGTAGCAGGCGAGTGTATCTTACTTGTGTGTGTGTCACGCACTGGACCATAACGTCACGCTTCGATGGGTTGCATCAGCAGAGTGAGGGCTCTGGGCTGCGTGTCAGGCTTTCAGAGGGCTCCAGATCCACCCTGGAGAGCAGAGGAGAGGGTGGCCCTTCCTGGGGTACCCAGCATCTGCCTGGGATCCTGGATGCTCACCCCACCTAGGCAGCTGGCCAGAGAGCTGCTTGTTTCTAAACAAACACATGGGAACATTCTCGAATGGCCTAGGCCTGGGAAATCACGAAGAAGACCTGTGCATACACCAACCACACCGTGCTGCCTGAGGCCTTGGAGCGCTGGCCCGTGTCCATGTTTGAGAAGCTGCTGCCGCGGCACCTGGAAATCATCTATGCCATCAACCAGCGGCACCTGGACGTGAGTGTGGGCCCAGGTGGCCGTGTGGGGTGGCGGTTACACCCATGCCAACGGCCCCCCACCTGGCCTAGGCGAGGAGGTGCTTTACTCCTTGAACGAGGCACCCTCCATTTAGCAGAAGATGCTTGGGGCTGGGGGCTGTCCCTTGGCAGAGCTGTTGGCTGATCCCCACACCTGAGCCACAGCTGTCCCAGGTTCCTCTTTGTAAATTAAATTGCATGTTCTCTCCCTCAGACCCATCTTCCTCAGACACAGTAGCCCTGTGGGTCCCTGGGCTGGGCTGGGCCCTTTCCTGGGCTGGGGAGTGGAGTGAGCGAGAGCCTCCTCCTGGAGCTGGCCCCGGGCCCTCGTGAGATGCCTCTGAAGTGGCTGCTGGCGCTGGGAGCACTTGAGTGAGGTCCGGCTGTCGCAGCCCCAGGACTTCCCTGGAGGCAGCAGAGCTTCCTGTGGGTGGTCATGGACTGTCCCCTGGTCATGGGGAGTGCTGGGTCTCCGTGGGGCCTCCCGTGCCCACCTACCTGCCTCTGTGTTTTGGCACCAGCACGTGGCCGCGCTATTTCCCGGAGATGTGGACCGCCTGCGCAGGATGTCTGTGATCGAGGAGGGGGACTGCAAGCGGATCAACATGGCCCACCTGTGTGTGATTGGGTCCCACGCTGTCAACGGTGTGGCGAGGATCCACTCGGAGATTGTGAAACAGTCGGTGTGAGTGGGGCGCTTGCCCGAGGGAGGCCAGCTGTGTCTGACACCCAGGCCTGCACCTAGGACCAGCCACCGAACACATGGACCCAGCTGTACGGCACACACCCATGCCACTAGGCCCCTGCCTCGATGGCAATGACAGAGCTGCCCAGAACACCCTGTCAGGGTCACGCCTTGTGCATTCACCGACCAGCACATGGGGCCTCTGGCCCTGTGGGCAATGGGGAGACGGCTTTGTCTCCTGTTGCTCTCCCGCGCCCCTGCCTTCCTGGGGGTCCAGTCGGAGGCTCTGCACCACTGGTCCTCCTGCTGCTGGCGGGGCTTAGACAGGGCTTGAAGGAGGGATTCTTAGGTCAGATCTCGTTCTTGCCCCTCTTAGGTGGGGCGTGATCTAGGAATCACTCCCACTCTTTCACCTAGCATGTGCTGGGCGTCTACTGTGCGTGCTGGGCCAGCAAAACCGGGCAGGAGCGGGGGCTTCTGTGCCCGGGGCTGGGCTGCAGGCTCTGTGCATGGCACCCACAGCAAGCTTCTGTGTTGGGCCCCTCCCCAGTAGCGATAAGGAAACCGACCACAGCTTCTCAAGCCCTACAGTCCTGCGGTCTCGGCTGTCATGACTTGGACACCTGTTTCCGCATGGACCGCTCCGGAAAATGGCCAGGCTCTGATGCCTGCGAGGGTGTAGTTGGGCAAACCACACAGCCAGCCACAGAGGCCCTGGGGCGCAGGCGCTGCCTTTGTATGGCTCCCAGAGCCTGCAGCGGCCGCGGTCACTGTTCTCAGAAAACAGAACAGAAACACTGAGCTTGAGGGATCCTGGGACCTCCTTAAAAGGGCCTTAAGGTCTCTTGCTCACCTGGTTCAAGGCACAGCATTTGTGACAGTTCCCTGTTCTCTGTGTTTGCAGCTTTAAGGATTTTTATGAACTGGAGCCAGAGAAGTTCCAGAATAAGACCAACGGTATCACCCCCCGCCGGTGGCTGCTGCTGTGCAACCCGGGGCTGGCCGATACCATCGTGGAGGTGAGCGCCAGGCCCTGCCTGTGCCTTTGGGTATGCCTGGGCTGAGAACCACTGGCCGTGTCATCAGCCCCTGCTGAGTGGTTGCTGAGTAGGCAGGAGTCTGTCCCTCACGTGTTGACCTGTAGGCTTCCAGACATGAGAGCTGAGCCCCTGAACATGGGCGCTGAGCTGGGCAGTCACCCAGTGGGGCCTGGCGGGTCCTGTGTGCGAGTTCAGAAGCTGAGCTTTAGAGAGGGCTGGGGTGTGGCTCAGAGCAGCCACGGGGCCATTGCAAAAGAGGCAAGAGGCAGCGGACTGCCAGGAGAGTCTGCCAGGCTGGGCGCCTATTTCCTGTTTGTATGTTGGCTCCTATGCAGGCTCCTGAGGGAAACGAGCGCTGAGGTGTCAGGCCCTGTGCTACAGGCCAGGACCAGCGGCTGGGAGGGTGGGACCACTCACCTGGGGCTATGGTCAGGGAAGGCTTCCCAGGAAAGCTGAGGTCTGAAGAGGGAATGAAGAGGGAGGGATCAGTGCTCTGGGGCAAACGGGTCCAATGTCCTATGCTGGGGGACGGGCCCCTGGGACCTGGAAGGCAGCGTGGCTCCCGTGCAGTCTGAGGCGGGCCTGGGCAGAGTGAGGAGAGGTGGCCGAGTGTTTGCGGGCAGCACCTGGGTCAGGTGCTGGCTTTGAGGGGGCTGCCTGCTGCATTGTGGAGGCAGGGAAGGTGCTGGTGGAGGGCAGCCGGAGGATGGCTTTGGGGTTTGGGTGGTGATGGGATGTTCAACATCAGAACCCTAGGAACGGTGGCTGAGGGAGGCTTGTGTGTTTGTTGTGGGCATTTGAATTGGTGGGACTGGGCCACATTGCAGAGCCCTCTCAGAAGATCAGAAGAGGTGGGAGGGGCTGCCGGGGTGACCCTGTAGCCTGAGAGGTGAGATGCATGGAGAGGCTGGACGAGCAGATCCCAGGGGAAAGCAGGGGCATGGGCGACAACGGGAGGAGGGCAAGTGGCTAGGGCCCACAGTGAGCGGAACCTTTACATTCTCCAGAAAATTGGGGAGGAGTTTCTGACTGACCTGAGCCAGCTGAAGAAGCTGCTGCCACTGGTCAATGACGAGGCATTCATCAGGGACGTGGCCAAGGTCAAACAGGTAGGCATGGCCCTGGCCCTGGCCCGAGCCCCGGCCCCAGCCCTCCCACAGCCAGGCAGGTATGCCCTGGCCCCAGCCCTCCTACAACCAGGCAGGTCCGCCCTGGCCCCAACCCTCCTACAGCCAGGCAGGTACGCCCTGGCCCCAGCCCTCCCACAGCCAGGCAGGTACGCCCCAGCCCCAAGCCCTCCTGCAAGCCCAACACAGGTCCTGGGGTACCCACTGGGGCTTTAGTGGGGACTCGGAACAGGACTGAGGGTGAGGCTGTTAGGGTCCCCTGAGGTCTCTCTGCCCCACTCAGCCTTTCAGATGACAGATGAGGGCCCCGAGGAGGACAGGTCACGTGGCAGATAGCTGAGTACAGACCCCAGGCCAGCCCTGCCTGTTCCTCAACCCTCCACCACGGGTCAGTTCTGTATGGAAGCCTCTAGAAGCCAATTCCAGCGTGATGCCCTCTTTGCCCCTGGAGAGCTGTGCAGGTACACGAACTGTCTGCACCGGCAGCAGCCCCTCGGCTAGTCCGGGGCCAGTGACGGCAGCCTTTAAACCTCAGCAGGCTGGAGGCCATTCTACACAGCCCGTCGAGCTTGGCCTCCTCCTAGAGGCCAGAACTAGTTCTTGTAGTCCTTTCAGCTGTCCCGCTCCCACGCTGGTCCCCTGCCTGCACGCCTGGCTCTGCAGTGTATTCTACTTGGCTCCAGGCGTGCTCCGGGGCCGGCTCCTCACTTATCCCCTATTCCTGGTACAGACCCACCTTCAGCATCGCTCTCTCCCCTTGTCCCATGAGAAGACCCCTGGTGCCATCTCTGCCCCTGAGCTCCATCCTGTATACCCCTGCCCTTTCCCTCCGGCGCTCCTCCCAGGGCACTCGAAGCAGGAAGCCACAGGGTCAGTGGGTGGAGTCCTGGTGAAGTCTCCAGCCATCCTTCCCCCTCACTCTCCCAGGAAAACAAGCTTAAGTTCTCAGCCTTCCTGGAGAAGGAGTACAAGGTAAAGATCAACCCCTCCTCCATGTTCGATGTGCACGTGAAGAGGATCCACGAGTACAAGCGGCAACTGCTCAACTGCCTGCACGTCATCACCCTGTACAACCGTGAGTGCCGGCATCACCTGCATGATGGCACTGCGGGGCCCAAGGCTTACCCTTGCCCGCCAGCTGTGCGCAGACCCTGGGCCTTTGTCATGGTGGGGGCTGTGCGTGTGTAGGCGTGGGCATGTGTGATGTGGCACATTTATTTTAAGCAAAAGCCACGTTTTTCTGTGTGCCCCATGCCAGGCCTCACGTGAGCAGGTGAACAGTTAAACACCCGAAAGGCCTAGGCTGGAGTGCAGTGGCACCATCACGGCTCACTGCAGCCTCGACCTCCCAGGGCCCAGGAAATCCTCCCACCTCAGTCTCCCAAGTGGCTGGGACTACAGGCGCACGCCACTGTGCCCTTGTGTTTTTTGTAGAGACAGGGTTTCACTGTGTTGCCAAGGCTGGTCTCGAACTCCTGGCTTCAAGTGATCTACCCACTTCTGCCTCCCAAAGGGCTGGGGTTATAGGCATGAGCCACTGTACCGGGCCTTCAGTTTTTATTTTAAATTTAGTTATTATCTCTGTGAGACTAATCTTATTTAGAAATATTATGCTTATTAGAGGCATTTAAAGCATACTTATAAAAATTAAGATAGTAGGCCGGGCGCGGTGGCTCAAGCCTGTAATCCCAGCACTTTGGGAGGCCGAGACGGGCGGATCACGAGGTCGGGAGATCGAGACCATCCTGGCTAACACGGTGAAACCCCGTCTCTACTAAAAAAATACAAAAAACTAGCCGGGCGAGGTGGCGGGCGCCTGTAGTCCCAGCTACTCGGGAGGCTGAGGCAGGAGAATGGCGTGAACCCGGGAGGCGGAGCTTGCAGTGAGCTGAGATCCGGCCACTGCACTCCAGCCTGGGCGACAGAGCAAGACTCTGTCTCAAAAAAAAAAAAAAAAAAAAAATTAACATAGTATGTGTTAAATTTACATATGTATCTTATATTGTCTGAGGACATTTAATTATGAGAACAAACATGAATCAGAGACCTCCAGAAGTCAATGTGACTATTTGCTAGGTTTACTAGAGAATAAAACCTTAAGGAAAAACTAGGTTTCTAAAGTTTTGTAATTTAATAAAGTAGGTATTTTAAAAACCAAAGGAACCGCACATCCTCCTTTCCGATACAAAGCTCCTCTTGGAGATACATCTTACTATTCCCAATGAGTAAGCCTCGATGGGGTGGAGGATCTGGGTGCGTTTGAGACACACGCAGTAGGACAGAGGCTGGAGGCCACCCCCACTGAGGACCCCTCTGCTGTGTGGGCACCACGGGAGATGATGCTTCCCAGGGCTGTGGCTTCCTGGCTCCGAGGTGGTGCATGGGAACTTTGCATCACCTTTCTTTGCCCCGCTTTCCTCCTGCAGTTGTGACGCTCTGTGTGTCCCTGGTGGTGACCCGGAGTCCTCCGTTTGCACAGCGCTTGGTCCCATTCGTGAGCGACAGTGAGAGTTGCAGGTCACCCCTCCCTTCCTCCCACTCCGCTGCCCCCACAGTCAGTTGTTGCGTCGTCGTTTAGTGTTGGCCGTCAGGCTTCCCAGACGCTCTGCTTCCGCTTGCTTGGTTCGTTCGCTTTGAACAACCCGCTGTGATTTCCAGCCGTTCACAGGAGGCAGCCAACAGGCTGGTGCTCGCTCCCACTGGTCTTCCCCCTTGCCCCATGTCTGTGTGTGCGTGCATAAATGTATGTGTGTGCATGCGTGTAAACACGTGTGCTTGTGTGTGTGCATGTACGTGTGGACATGCATCTCCTTGCCCCACTGTCAGAGCTCACAGCATCAGTACTCTGCCCTTCCTCCTGTCCCTAGCTCTGTCAGTTTGAGTCTGCAGGTGAGTATGTTCACTGCTCCTCACGGTCCTCCTGCAGAGTGCTGCCCAGCCCTGCCGGCGCTTTGTGCCTAGTTCATGACTGGCTCATGGGAACAACCTTCCCGAATTCTTCCTTGTTCAAAATAGCCTGGACCCTTCACCACGAAGGTTGGTTTGGCTGAAGATGCCAGTCTTGACTCCACTTCCTTCCCCCAGTGCCTTTTGGGGCCCTGCTGGGCACTGTCTGGAGGGTGGATGTGTGTGCAGAAGTCTGGTGAGGTCTGAGTTCTCGATCTCATGAGTGACTCACTGTCATTGCCGTGTCTTGCTGTTGGCTGTTAACGCGGCATTTTCGTCAGTACTCAGGGTGCTTGTTGAACATGTTGCTGGACTTCAGGGAAGTTGTCTGAAACGTGTGTTTGGTTCTGTTTGGTTTTTTGCTTCTGGGCTGCAGTGTGGCGTGAGGTGGCTTTCTCTAGCCTGCCTCCTTGGTACCTACTTCTCTCAGGACTTGGCTTGTCCTTGTCCTTGGGGTGGCACTGCTCTCTGGAGCGTCTCCCGGCTGCACTTTCCTCCCATGCCCTCTGCTCCTCTCCTGTGCTCTCTGCCTCCCTCCCTGAGGCCTTGCATTCGGCTCCATGTCTTTCCAAGTTGGTGGTCACCAAGGGTATGTGATTCGCGAAGGGGTTCACTCCCCTCCTGTGGCCTGTAGCAGGGCTGGGTGCTGACTTGCACTGCTACGTTAGGGTGAGCTGGATCACCTGGGGCTATTCGGAATAGGCTTCTCAGCCCTCCAAGGCAGCTCCTCTGCTGGGCCAAGGCCGTGCTTCCCCAGTCCGTGGCACCTCCCTGTGGCTGCGTCTCCGCTGTTTCTCCAGGTCTCACCTGGGCAGGAGGCTCCCCTGGATGCCAGGACCTGACTTGTGAGGATGCCCTTGTGGGAGAGGCACTTGCCTGAGCCTGCTGTCCCCTGGGGGTTCCTTGGTGGCCCCCAGGACCGGACCTCTGCCCAGAGTGCCCCTCCCCAGAGGTTAGGATTCCCAGGACCCTGTCCCCTGCCCACTGTGGCCTGGAGTTTGCATGGTTGCCTTCTTTCCTAGTTGTGCTGAAATCATCTGTGTGTTTCATTTTTCCTGTTCTCTGCTGATTTCCAGAAGTGACAAGATCCAGCACTAAGGGGCAGCTGTGTTCCTCCTGGAGCCTGGGGCCAGGGGGTACACATCGGCCTGACTCCCTGCTGCCCCCCCCAGGCCCGGCTCGCTGGTGAACACCTGTCCAGGGTGGCCGCTCATCCCCTTTTTGTAGGAACCTCCTGTGAAATCTGCAAACCCATGACCTGGCAAGGACAGCCTGTTTGCTGGGCTGGCAGTGAGCTGGCCGTCATGGCTTGACCCTCCATCCTCTCTGTGAAGAACTTCAGGGGCCCTCACCCCCTGTCCCAGCAAGGCAGAAGGGAGACACAAGGTCTCACCCAGCGCCCCTGCAGGCTGATGGCACCACAGCCACAAGGCTGAGGTTGCCACTTTTTCTTTGTGTCATCCAAACAATGTGTTTAAAACACAATTTAAGGTCAGTGTGGTGGCTCACCCCTGTAATCCCAAGGATTTGGAAGGCTGAGGCCTGACGACTGTTTGATACCAGGAGTTTGAGACCGGTCTGGGCAAAAAAGCGAGACCCCATCTGTACTAAAAGTGAAAAAATTAGCTGCATGTGGCAACCTGTTGGTGCCTGTAGTCCCATCTACTTGGGAGGCTGAGGAGGGGAGGATCACTCGAGCCCAGGTGTTTGTGGCTGCTTTCAACCCCGATTACACCACTGTACTCCAGCCTGGGTGGCAGAGCTAAACCTTGACTCTTAAAAACAAAAACAACAAAAAAAACACAAGAGTGGTAGAGCGTGAGGCGCGGTAGCTCACGCCTATAATCCCTGCACTTTGGGAGACCGAGGTGGAAGGATTGCTTGAGCCTGGGAGTTTGAAACCAGCCTGGGCGATATAGAGAGACCCTCAACTCTATAAAAAGTGAAAAAATTAGCTGGGCACAGTGGCATGTGCCTAGGATCCCAGCTACTCAGGAGGCTGAGGTGGGAGGATTGCTTGAGCCTGGAAGGTAGAGACTCCAGCCTGGGCGACAGAGTGCGCCACTGTCTCAAGAAACAAAACCAGACAAAACCCACAAGTGTGCCCTTCATGTACAGGGGCCTCGAACACTGGTGACCAAACCCAAGGAAGCTCCTGTATTGGGCTTTTCTGGAAACTGAGGTGCAGCGTTTCCTCTGAGCCCCTGGGAACAAACAGCATCTTTGCTCGGGTCAGCTGCTGGGTTCGTCACTGGTCCTGGCTGGCCTTCCTCACCAGCTGGGAACCTAAGTGCAGACCTCAGGGTGGCCTCGCCCCCTTGTAAGTGGCAGGTTCCTGGTGGGTGGGCAGTGGGTGGCCAGTGGCCCTGTGCCGCTGCCGCCCGTGTCACTGGGGCTTGAAGCACACTCACGGCGGAGCCTGCCTGTCCTGCCTCAGGGTCGCCCTCTGATGTTGCTGGGCCCCAGCAGAGGCTTGTCCGGCTCCCGGTGCCTTGTGTGAGTCTCTTCTGTGTGTCCTGCAGGAATCAAGAGAGACCCGGCCAAGGCCTTTGTGCCCAGGACTGTTATGATTGGGGGCAAGGTGAGTGACGTCCTCTGTAGTCCTCTCTGTGGGGTTTGGTCCAGGGACGGTGGGTGGGCAGCCTGCATGCTTCTCGTGGTGCCACATCCATACTGAGGAGCCGGGTGCCCAGCGGTCACCGGCCCTACTGGTGTGCCTGTCGGGTGGGGACCCTGTAGAGGGTCAGAATGGGATGGAAGCCTCCCTGCCCAGCTCATCGGAGGGGGTCCCCAGCCTAGAGGGCCAGTCCCCAGTGGGCTTGCTGGTGCCCACCTCAGAGGGGGCGGTGTCCTTTCTCTTTGTGCCCATAGGATTGCATGGTGCCTAGTAGGCACAGGGCGCTGTGGCTGCTTCATCACCTGCACATGCCCTGAGCATTGCCTGCTTTCAGTTCACTTTATTTACTATGACACATACTTTCAGAGTCCTAGATGTGCTGTCATCGAGTCCCAGGTCACATCGTCATACTCATCAGCCGTCTGCGGCCAGTGTCCCCACCTCCTGTCATGTTTCTCTAGTAGCTTGGTCTTTATCCAGAACTGTGGGGCTGCCGTGGGGTGCAGCGTTCTTAGGAGGGTCCTGCTGGAGCAGTGGCCCTAAGTGAGTCTGGACTGTGTGAGGCACCCCAGCTCTTCATGGCAAGGCTGGGGCCTGGGGGTGCTGGGGCCTGTGTGCAGCCTGAAGGATACCCTCTCCCTGCCTTCAGCGAGTGGGAAGCTGGTCAGAGGGGCGGGCACTCCTCAGGGCTCCACCACCTCCTGGCACACCCCATTTGGTCTCTGTCCACTCCTGTCACCTGCTGTTTTTGAAGCAAATTTTGGAATTGCATCATTTTATTTGTCGGTATTTCAGTATGTGAAGTCTATAGAGATACGGAGTTTGAAAAAGTTTTAAATGTTATTGTGAAAATTTTAGGCCGGGCACGGTGTCTCACGCCTGTAATCCCAGCACTTTGGGAGCCGAGTGGGTGGATTGCATGAGCCCAGGAGTTCCAGACCAGCCTGGGCAATGTGGTGAAACCCCATCTCTACAAAAAAATGCTAAAATTAGCTGGGTGTGGTGGTGCATGTCTGTAGTCCCAGTTACTTGGGAGGATGAGGTAGGAGGATCGATTGTCCTGGGTGATTGAGGCTACAGTGAGCTGTGATTGCACTGCTGCACTCCAGCCTGGACAACAGAGCCAGACCCTGTCTCAGCACAAAAAAAAAAAAGAAACATCTGAACCTAGAGAAAAGCAGGAAGAACTGTAGCAAAACCGTAAACCTATCCCTCAGACTAGCTGAAGCATTTCCCAGTAAACGGCAGACACTCTAGCTCTTCAGTCTTACGTACGTCAGCATTCCTCTTCATAAAATGCTGTTTTCCACCAGAACCACAATGGGGCTAGACTGAAACATCACCACACAGTAGCACCCACCATCCGTCACACCTAAAGCATTGGACAGGAGTCCTCCGTGTCGTGAAATGTTCACTCGGATACCTCATGGGTCCCTGGCCCAGTCGACTTTGTGAAGTGACAGATATTTCTAAAAGTTGGTCTGAGGGAGGGCCCAGTGAGTTCTCACCTTGGACTTGCCGTGGTGTCTCGGTTCTCTGTAGGTTTCCCCCACGGTCTGTCTGTTACAGACATCGGGTTGTCTGTCCGCCGTAGCCTGGCTCTTTCCGAATGTGTCCCTCTAGCGTGTCCCAGTATGTCCCTAGGGACAGTTCTCTGTTTCCTGACAGTCGGCGGCTCTAGAAATCCTGGTCTCTTTTACGTTGTGATTTCTGAAAACCTGACAACAACCAGAAAACCAGACTTGAGGCAGACACGTTTCTGGATGTGGTCTGAGCGCTCAGCAGAGGCTGAGGCCTTGGGGCCAGGGTGGCCTCCCCAGCTCCTCTACTGACTCTCCCGGCGGCAGGCTCCTGTGGCTCTGGCCTCACCCTCCTACAGACCCCAGGAACCAGGAGTGCCTCTGAGGGCCCGAACAACGCATTGATGCTAAAAACCTTCACCTTCACCCCTCTCCAGGCAGCGCCCGGTTACCACATGGCCAAGCTGATCATCAAGTTGGTCACGTCCATTGGCGACGTCGTCAATCATGACCCAGTTGTGGGTGACAGGTTGAAAGTGATCTTCCTGGAGAACTACCGTGTGTCCTTGGCTGAGAAAGGTAACTCTGGAAGCCTGTGTCAGACAGAAAACTCACCCCTGCCCAGGAACGGGCGCTGTACTGGCCCCCAGGCCTTTTGTCCTCAGCCGGTTCAGCTCTGCCTGGACACCCAGGCCTCACCAGCCGGGCTGCAGGCGAGCAGGGAACGGCTTTGGGGAGTGCTCCCTGTGCAGTGTGGAGGACTCAGTGCGTCCCGGGGCACCTTGCACGTCACAGGCAGTATCATCCCCCATCTGGGCACCCTCACTGCCGTGCCTGCCTGGCCTGCCCTCTGTACCCTCCCTCCCCTGCCCTTTCCTCCTGCCCATCAGCCATGCCTTCTGCCCTGGGCCCCTCTGCTGGCAGGACATGCACCAGGCCAGTGGGGGTGTGGGCCCACAGCTTCCCCCAACCCCGCTGCCCCTCCTCCGCCCACGTCGTTGCTCCTCACTGCCTGCCTGCTCTTGGGCCCACCACTGTTCTCAGGTGGCAGCACCTGCCTCATCTGTGCTTCCTGAGGGCAGCCTGGGCCAGTCCTGGGGAGACCCTGGCATGCGCTGCCACATGCCCTGGAGCCCATCGGTTCCCACCTCTATGGGCCCTTCTGGGCAGGAAAGTGATTTGCCCACCAGATGGTGAGAGATCTGAGCCTGGCCTTCTCGTGCTCCCCTCCTGCTGCTGAGGGCCAAGGGCCCCCCCTAGTTCAGGCCGCCTGGACTTCCCAGGCTGCCATGGTGTAGGTGAGAGGACTGATCTACTGTTGCCCTGCAAGCTCAGTGGTGGAGGGGGGGTCCCTGGGCACCGTCCCTGTGCCCTGGCTGCTGCCTTGGTGTCCATATCGCTCCCCCTCTTTAGTGGTGCCTGGCCAGCAAGGTCCCTTGAGGCACTCACGGGCCGGCTTGCCTCCGACTTGGCCAGGAACTCCAGTGGCGTGGCTCTTCCTTCCCTGCTCCTCTGACCGAAGCGTCTTCTCTCCCCCACGCTGCCTGAGGCTTCCCTCATGTGTCTTTGGGGCCAGCTGACTCCTGCTCATCTTTAGAGCAGGCCTTCGGGCGCCTGGTCTGGAGTCTGGTGCTGGCTTCAGGGCCCTGTTCTCCCCAGCACTGTTGCTGTGGCTGGGCTGCAGCCCGAGATGAGGGCGGAGAGCAGGTTGTATAGCCACTGTGTGCAGTCACAGCGTGCCTGGGAGCAGTGACCAGTCCCGAGGGACAGGCACAGAGAAAGCGCAGGGCTGTGGCATCTGGCAGCTGCTGGTGCCCACGAGGTCGCTGCCCCTCAGCCTCTCCAGCCCTCTGGCTCTATGCAATTCTACATTTCTCCTGAAAGGATCCAGGGAGCTGCTGGGGCTGATCAAGGTCGCAGGGATCCAGGGAGTGACGTCAGCGAGCCAGGACTGGCTCCTTGGCTAGGCCTGGTTTTGGGAAGGTTTTGGTGCAGAGATCCTTTGCCACCTGGGGGGGGCTCCTCAGGAGCCTCCATCTTGGACCCTCTGCCGCAAGGCTGCCCCAGTCATGAAGGGGAGCCCTGCAGAGGCGGGTAGCCGTGTCCAGCCTGGTCCCCTGTGGGAGCGGGAGCGGAAGCGGGAGCGGGGGCTGGAGCACGGCCACCACATTGGTCCCTCCATGCCCCAGCCCTGGGTGGATGGGCCGGCTCGTCCTGCAGTGAGCCTTGTGGCTGAGGACATTGGGGTCCTGTTCCTGTGCTCCCCTCCACAGTGATCCCGGCCGCTGATCTGTCGCAGCAGATCTCCACTGCAGGCACCGAGGCCTCGGGCACAGGCAACATGAAGTTCATGCTCAATGGGGCCCTCACCATCGGCACCATGGACGGCGCCAACGTGGAGATGGCCGAGGAGGCTGGGGCCGAGAACCTCTTCATCTTCGGCCTGCGGGTGGAGGATGTTGAGGCCCTGGACCGGAAAGGGTGCGAGCCCCCTCCTGTGCCCCTGGGCACCTGGCAGCGTGAGGATGGAGAATGAAGGGTGTTGGGCTGGGGGTATTGGCTGGACCGGGCTCTTGGAGCCAGGCCACGGTGTGCCAGGGTCAGTGCCGCCCAGGGCTGTGTGCCTGCCTGCAGGGGTGACCATTCTCTCCAGGTGCACGGAGTGGACGGGGTCCAGGCTCTGGGCGAGGCCACGGGGATGCTGGGCTGCTGCTGTCTTGGCTCTGAGGCTGAATCCGTGGGGTCCAAACCAGGGGCTCCTCCTCCAGGAAAGGCCTTTTCCCCCTGGGGAAGGTCTCCTAGAGGGACGCCCCCTGGGGCACAGGCTGGACGCAGCCCCACACAAATGGGCTGGGGCTGGGCGGGATCTCCACTGCTGGGGCGCTCTGCCGGAGCACTCTGCTGATCTGGGGCTTGCCTGCTGTTGAGGTTCCCTAGTCTAATTGTAACTGTTACAAATAGTTTAAAAATAGTATTTTGGAAACATTTTAAATGTGCCCGCAGGGAGCGGGGGCAGCTGGGGATCCTGAAGACAGTACCCAGAGCTTCATCCACTTTCTCCCCGCGCCCCTCCGTTGGCTGCACTGAGCTCGGAGCACTGGTCCTCCTGCAGCCCACACTCCATTGCAACTCCACCAGGCTCTGTTACTGTCTTTCCCATCCCAGGATCCCATCAGGGCACTCAGCTGTGTGTGGCCATCAGGTCTCCCCAGTGCCATTTGGTCTGTGACAGATTCTCAGTCTTTCCTTGTTCTTCATGTCCTGGACGTTCATGAGGAATCCGGCACGGGCCTGATTCCAAGCGATAATTACAAATAAAAGGCAGTGTTGCCTGATTGTCTTGAAGTGCTGGGGAGCCCGTGAGGCCTCAGGTGCAGTCAGGTGAAACCGCACATGCCATCTGAAGTCAGAGCTGCGCCTTACCGGCCCGAGCACACAGGCCTATGCACCCTTTCTGCACCCTCACACAGCTTCTCCCGCCCGGGCCCCGTCCTGGGATGTCCATGTCTGCCCATCCTTCCCTCACCCACTTAGCTCTGCCTTGTCCTGTCTGGTCTTGCTTGCGTTTTTCCTTTTCCATCTTTGAGGTCCCCACCAAGGGTGCTCCACTTCACTTCCTGCCACCCTGGCAGTCTGTTTTTCAAAAGCTCTGCCCAGGATTTCACAGCCAAGTTCTGAGTGGCCCTCTCCACTAGGAATGTGGCATGAGCCAGTATATCCTAGCAGATCTGCTAGTGATGACATTTCTTTAACAGTCAAAGGAGCAGATGGGATTGGCTTTAGGCTGACTTCACATCTGCTCGAGTGGGTCCCTGCTCAAGGGCCTCATAGCCACCCATGGCCACTGGCTGCTGCCCTGGACCATGCAGGCTTTGAGCTCCCAGGGCCATCCTGGGGCAGGGGCTGTGCCAGGCACCAACGTGGCTTGTCCCTCAAGGTGGCCTACCTGGGGTGCTGGCTGCTGACTCCTGGCCCATTGCCTCGCAGGTACAATGCCAGGGAGTACTACGACCGCCTGCCTGAGCTGAAGCAGGCTGTGGACCAGATCAGCAGTGGCTTTTTTTCTCCCAAGGAGCCAGACTGCTTCAAGGATGTCGTGAACATGCTGATGCACCATGACAGGTGGGACTGACTGCGCCCTGGTTGGCCGGCTGGGAGGGAGGGAGGGAGGGGTCCTCTTTGTGGGTTGGATATTGCACCTTGTTTGGAGAGCGAAACTCATGCTTTCAGGATGTCTCCACTGTGCCTATGAGACCTTACTGGGCAGAGCCTTAGACTCCAGCTGGGAGTTTGCGATGGCCTGTGGCAATGCCAGGGGGCCCTGAGCAGTGAGAGACAGCAGCAGAGTCCAGGCCCCAGGCCTTGTGGACCAATGTGCTGAGCAGGAGGGGGTGTCATCTGGTGGTTGGAAGTCCCAGGGGCAGCCATGTCCCAGCAGGCCAGTAGGGGGAGCATGGGCCCAGAACTCCCTGGGGTGTGGGGTAGGGGGCACACAAGGGCTGCGGAACCCAGACAGGTGTCAGTGCCAGTGATAGGCAGTGGTGAAAATGGATTTCACTTGCAACGATGAAACATTATAAAGTTAGTGTTTTATTTCGGTGAAGTTAGCACATGATATGGTTTATCTAGAGTTACAGACTTTGTAAGGTTTGCAGCACAGGGCAGTTCTTTACCCTGCTGGCAAAAGTTGAATCTGGCGAGGGCTGGGAATTCACCTGTCCTCCACTTTCAGCTGCCTTTGGGTTAGTTTTGTCTGCTGCTCTTTAATGACTGTGTCACCTATTGGCTTCAGTCACACCGGCTCTGATCACATGCTGGGATCTGGGCTGGAACCTGGGTCCTGCTGAGGTCTGTGATAAAGGAAGTGCTTTTAAAATTGTGAACTCTGCATTTCGTGAAGTGTGCTTCTGACTCGATAGTGAACAGAAATGCATTTGTAGAGTCATAAATCTGGCATTTTTGTTCAGCACATCAGGAACTGCAAGTCAGTATTTCCTGTGTAGGCAAATCCCAGTCAGACTTGAGATAAGACGGCAAATGGAGATGCCGTTGCCCAGCAAGTGCCCCCTGCCCCGAGGAGATGCCATGGGCTCTCCACTGTCTGCCCAGGAGGCCTCTCCCACGTGCAGCTCTAACTGCCCTGTGTGTGGAAGATGCACTTTAAATGCCAGTTTATTTGAAGGAGTGTTGGGTTGAAATAAGGTTTTCCTGAAATACCGTCCCAGGACGTAAGTCCTTCCTCACAGAGAAGCCCCGTGGCCAAATGGGCCCGGTGCAGCCTGGCTCTGACCAGCTGCATGGGCCCCTTCGCTCCAGGCAGGACCAGGTGGATGGTGCCTGGCCTCCTGCCCCGGGACTCTCCCCTCGGGACAGTGTGGGCAGGGCTCCCTGCTGCCCTGGCCCAGCCTCCTTTCTCCCATTCCAGGTTCAAGGTGTTTGCAGACTATGAAGCCTATGTGCAGTGCCAGGCACAGGTGGACCAGCTGTACCGGGTGAGGCTCCTGGGCCCAGAGGCTGGGGGAGCAGCTGGATGGGTCCGTGTAGACGTGTTGGGTCGGATTGTTTATTTCCCAAGCTGAGTAGGTTGTTGGCCGAGGCCAGAGGGGTTTGTGTTTCTGATTTGTCATCAGTCGGCTGTGGATGCCTTGAGGGAAGCTGTCACTGTCACTCCCTCCCTTGAAAAAACAGCTCCTAATGGCCAAGAAAAGAACGTGGGGCCTGGAAACTGAGTGCCAGGCAGGGCCCTGGGAGGGACCTTCTCTTCCCTTAGTCAGGGCTGGCCTCGAGGAAAGCCTGGCCTGGTGCAAGCTGCAGCTTGCGGCAGCTGTGAGGCTCCCTGGTGGAAGGAGAGTGCTTGGCCATGTCCGCTGGCACTGGATCTGCCTGGGCAGGTTTTTTTTTTTTTTTTGGAGACAGAGTCTTGCTCTATCACCCAGGCTGGAGTGCAGTGGTGCGATCTCGGCTCACTGCAAACTCCGCCTCCAAGGTTCACGCCTTTCTCCTGCCTCAGCCTCCTGAGTAGCTGGGACTACAGGCGCCCGCCACCGCACCCGGCTAATTTTTTGTATTTTTTAGTAGAGATGGGGTTTCACCGTGTTAGCCAGGATGGTCTCGATCTCCTGACCTTGTGATCCGCCTGCCTCGGCCTCCAAAGTGCTGGGATTGCGTGAGCCACTGCACCCGGCCCCTGCCTGGGCAGTTCTTACCTGGTGCTATCCCTATCGTCATCTTGGGGGCCATGCCCTAGCAGGAATTTTCAAGGCTGGGACCTTCTCTCCAGCTCCTTGCTTCCTGTATCTAGGTATGTGGTAGCTTTCCTGGTCCGTGGGGTCCCCTTTTCAACAAACAATTGATTGTAATGTCCTCCTCTTCCAGTGGACAGCCCCAAGGCTCAGAGCTCATTTGGAAACAGTCCTAAAGTTCTGGAATCCCATGCTCTTAGCAGCCCCTAGCCCTGTGACGCCAGAGACTAATTTCATCTTCTTCCCTGCAGAACCCCAAGGGGTGGACCAAGAAGGTCATCAGGAATATCGCCTGCTCGGGCAAGTTCTCCAGTGACCGGACTATCACGGAGTATGCGCGGGAGATCTGGGGCGTGGAGCCCTCCGACCTGCAGATCCCGCCCCCCAACATTCCCCGGGACTAGGCGCACCCTACCTTGGCGGGACCAGCGGGCTTTTGTTTTCTTGCTGACTTTGCACCTCCTTTTTTCCCCAAGCACTTTGCCGCTGGTGGTCCCTGCTTTTCTGAGTACCATGTTTCCAGGAGGGGCCGTGGAGGTCAGGGTGGTTTTAAGAGAGCAGGGCAAAGGAGGAATGTGCTAGAACTGCTCCTGGTTTCTTGTAAAGGAAGCCAGAGTTGACAGTATAAAGGGGAGGTTTGTACAGAGTCGACAGTACCAGAGTGGGAGGCAGGTGAAGTCGCCTGCTGGGCTCCCCTAGAACTTTGCACGCATCTTGCTATGTATTAGCTGATGTCTTTAGTGTTGAGCCTCTGGATTCTGGGGTCTGGGCCAGTGACTGTAGTGAAGCCTGGGGACGTATTACTGCAGCATCTGGGCTGCCAGCCACAGGGAAGGGCCAAGCCCCATGTAGCCCCAGTCACCCTGCCCGGCTCTGCCTCCTGGCCATGCTGGGAGGGGTTGGATCCTCCAGGTATTGCCTTCACAGCCCCCTGCCCTCTGTCCTGGCTCTGCACCTGGTATATGGGTCATGGACCCAGATGGGGCTTTCCCTTTGTAGCCATCCTGGGCATTGTGTGGGTGCTTGGAACTCGGGATGACCGAGGGGTACATTGGAGTGGGTGCTTGTGTCTGCTGTCTCAGAGGTCTTGGTCAAGATGAAGTTGGCTGATGCAGCTTAGCTTGGTTTTGCTTATTCAAAAGAGAAAATAACTACATATGGAAATGAAACTAGTCTTGTTTTAGCAACTGAAAATTGTACTTGGTCACTTTTGTGCTTGGGGAGGCCCATTTTCTGCCTGGCTGGGGGCAGGTCTGTGCCCTCCCTCTGCCTCCCGCTGTGTCCTAATGTGCATTTCCTGTTGTACACACAAGAGCCAGGCTCCATTCTCCCTCCCTTTCCACCAGTGCCACAGCCTCGTCTGGAAGAAGGACTAGTGGTCCCAGAAGAACCCGTTTCTGCTCTGCGTACACAGCAGGCCTGGCACTGGGAAGTGGGGGTGAGCCCTTCACAGCTTTGCCCCTCCCCAAGGCTGCCAGCCTGCCTCCCATGCCCAAGCGAGAGAGCAGGGACAGGCTACTGTCCTTCCCTGTGGAACTGCTGAGAAATCTAGCACCTTGCATGCTGGATCTGGGCTGCAGGGAGGCTCTTTTTCACCCTGGCCTCCAGTGCCCACCAGGAGGATCTGTGTGCGGTGCACAGCCCACCAGAGCACTACAGCCTTTTATTGAGTGGGGCAAGTGCTGGGCCGTGGTCGTGCCCTGATAGCATCTGTCCCAGGCAGTGGCTGTGTGGAGGAGGCCATACTCCCTGAGCTGGTCACTGGGGCCACCACCCTGACCACCACTGTGCCCCTCATTGTTACTGACTTGTGAGATAAACTGATTAAACCTTTGTGGCTGTGGTTGGCTGATGTGGGGTCTGTGTTTCACCAATGCAGGTGGTATTGTGAGGCTGTGGGAAGCAGAGAACACAGGCCTGAGGCCCAGGGTGGTGCCAGTGCAGTGATGAGACCTGCAAGTGGGCTGCAGGTCCCCCCTCTGAAACTAGAGCTGGGCCTGAATTATACCCCATCATTCTGGGATTGAGGGCAGAAAAGTTTGCATCTCCACAAGGTGTGGGACCTGGGGCCATGTGTACCTGAACAGCTAGCTTTTTTTTTTTTGAGATGGAGTTTTGCTTTTGTTGCCCAGGCTGGAGTGCAATGGCACGGTCTTGGCTCACTGCAACCTCCACCTCCTGGGTTCAAGCAATTCTCCTGCCTCAGCCTCCTGAGTAGCTGGGATTTCAGGCACCCACCACCACACCTGGCTGATTTTTTGTATTTTTAGTTTCGCCATGTTTGCCAGGCTGGTCTCAAACTCCTGACCTTAGGTGATCCACCCACCTCAGCCTCCCGAAGTGCTGGGATTACAGTTGTGAACCACTGTTCCTGGCCAAGCTAGCTATTTTCTTAAAATCCTATCAAATCCAGCCATTACTAAACATGCTATCTGGGGATAAGAAACACTGGCCTTTCTGGTGTGACTTGTGCTGGTCCCTTTGCACCTGCAGCTTTTGTCTCCCACTCCTGGCCCTGGGGACCAAAACATCCCCCCTCAATTGTATAGTTGCAGATGAAGAAAGCGGGAGAAACGAGCCTAGGGCTCAGTGCTACCCTGAAGACCCAAAAACTGGGATGCCGGAGTGCCGTGGGTGTCCTTGGCCTGAGACCTGCTTGTGCAGGGCTTGGTGCTGCCAGGTTGTCCTCGTCCCCACACCCACCATGCACCTGGGTGGGTGGCACCAAGATGGTGCCCTGGGAGTCTGCCTCCCCAGGTCTGTGGGGTTCTCTCCCAGGGATTAGTTGCTTGGACAACGGAGCTCAGCAGCCCTGGGTAGGGCACTTGGATGTAATGAGCTGACAGGTGATGGCGGAGCAGCTGCCACACAGTGCACCCATCTCACTCTGATCTGCATCTGTCAGTTTTGCAAAAAACACTAGTAGCTTGGCTGAGTGCAATGGCTCATGCCTGTAATCCCAGCACTTTGACAGACCAAGGCAGGAGGATTGCTCAGGAGTTCGAGACCAGCCTGGGCAACATGGCAAAACCCCATCTTTACAAAACATACAAGAATTAGCTGGGCATGGTGGCATGTGCCTGTAGTCCCACCTACTTGGGAGGCTGAGGTGGGAGAACTGCTTGAGCCCAGGAGGTGGAAGTTGCTGTGAGCTATGATTGTGCCACTGCACTCCAGCCTGCGCAACACAGTGAGACTGTCTCAAAAAACAACACCCACTAGGAGCTTGTATTTTTAGTTTATATCTTGCCTCAGTCCCCCAGCCAAGGATCCAAAGTAGCTTACATGGACAAAAAAATGAGGAAAAGATGAAGGCTAGCCCAGGTAGAGCAGGTCGCCTCTGCTTCGTGGTCAGGAGCCACAATACGGAACAAGGCCAGGAGAGCAGCCTCGGGCTCTATGCTGGAGTCCACCTGCGTCCTAAAGAAGGGGCTGCCTGGCTCCCCTAGGGGTTCCTATAGCCTTGCAGAGACAGTCTGGGACGCCACGTGGGTTCCCGGCTCAGATGGCTGTGCAGGGAGATCCCAACCCAGGGGCACGTGGTGTCTGCGGGGCCATGGGTGGGCAGAACAGAAATGACATCCTAATTAGAGATGGGGAGCCGGGACATACCCTGGCCAGGAAGGGGGCCAGCGTTTTCATGACTGACCTCCGGAGGAATGTCTACTCAGCTGCTCCCCTGTGTAGGAAAAGTGTTCTCTGGATTTGAGAGCCACTGTAGGTAGCTCAGGGTACCCCAGCGAAGAGGGAGTGCAACCGCAAGGACCTCTGGGCTCCCTGCCAGCCCACAGCTGCTGATGCTCGGCCTGCAACTTGGAGAAAGGGGTGGGCAGGTGAACAAAACTTCCTACTCCTGACAAATTTCTGAGCTGCTGGAAATGGAAATTTCATAGCCTGACGCTGAGTCATGGAGTGGCTCCAAAGCGGCTAGAGGCTGAGCTCTGAGCCTGGCTGGGGCTGTGGGCGGCTCTGGGGCTTTGAGAGTGTGCGGGGCAGCAGGCAACATTGACCCTTCTCGCACTGCAGAGACACAAAAGGACCACCACCACAATTTTATTCTTAAATAAAGCTCAGTCTAAGGCCAGGTTAGGCGTACAGGTGGGTGAAAGGGGAGGAAGTGCAGATCCTGGGCACCTCCACTGTGGGTGAGTGGGCCAGCCCAGAGGAGGCAGGGCAGCCGACGAAGGCAAGCAGGTACACAGGGCAAGAGGGGACGATGGAACCACTGGAGTCATTCTGCGTGTGCTGGGAAGGGGCAGAAAGAACCTGGACCCCACGTTCTTTGTGGGTGGTGTTGGAAAGCTCAGCATGGTCCTGAGCCCTAAGAGTCCCCTGCCCGGCCTCCCCCTGCCCAGCTCAGTGCAGCATCAACCAGGCAGTGATGGCTGCCTGCTGTCAATAAATCTCCCAACAAGATCTCAGGTTGCGTAGCGGCAAGGAGAGCCACGTGCCTGCCACCCACGCTTTCTACACACAGCCACGCTCAGGCCTCTGGGCACTGCAGGCCTGCAGGGTCCTCCCCACCTGGCATCTGAGTCCTCTCCTGGTGCAAGTTGGGCTCCTGAGCATTGCAGGTGCTGGCCCCCCGGGGCTCCAGGATGCTGGGCTGCTGACTGGAGGAAAATGGGAGGAGGGCAGAGGTCTTCATGCTTCCTTCCCCCAGCCAGGCTCAGTGCTGGTGCTCAGGCTCCGACTTCCCCAGGAATTCCCTAGACCACAGGACAATCAGGAGCCAATCATTTGAGCTCAGATTTGAGCAAAGATCCTTCTCCACAGTCCTCACATTGCTATCTAAGGAAGCAGAGGCTGTGCAGAGAGGAGGCAGCCAAGAGCCCTGTGAGGACTCGCTGTAGCCCAGAGCAGCATTCAGTGAGTTAGGCAGGGCACAAGCAGCACGGTGCCAAAGCCCAACACACAGGCACGGACACAAGGCCTCTGATTCTTGACCCTCAACTTCAGAGCTATTCTCTGGTCTAAATTTTCTATAATCTTCCTTTTATAAGGGGGAAAATTATAACCACAAAGCAAACCCATACTCTTTGAGCCCACTGTCCCCTCAGCAACCCAGGTCCCTGTGCCCGGGAATGGCAAACCGCTAAAGGGACACAGCTTTGCCTCTGGCACTTCCAAAGGCGGCTGGAGAAAAGCAGAAGTTTGCAGTAGAATTACCCGTAGGATATAGAGCACCGGGAGGCAATTCAGGCCACCAATTTCAGTCCCCTTCTGGGAGAAACTGGCACCTTGACCTACTTTTTGGAGCCGACTGGCACGACACAACAAAAAACCCTATCACCATTAGCAGCAGCCCCTCCATGGATCCAGTGCTCAGGATCGAAGTACCACATGCCCTCTTGGGCTCAGAAGCCTTGTCCCATGCACAGGGAGGGTTAGCATCTTGCCCAAGGCCACACCAGCCAGGCGGTGGGGTGGAGCCTGTGTCCTCTGACGGGCAGGTAGGCGAGTCTGGGCAGCAACCTGCATAGGGCCCAGGGCAGTACAGAGAAGGCTGGGGGTTGGTCCGTTCCACACGCTGCCCTTGTCACTACTGTCAAGGCCTCACCCTCAGGCTTGGGCTCTGCACTCAGGCCCAGGTAGGTACTCATGGCTCTCTGGGCTGGCGCCCATGTCCTGCCAATGCAGGGCAGTCCAGGAGCACAGCGTCCCTTCAAGAAGCAGCTGGGGACCAACAGGCTTTTGAGGAGCTGGCCCAGGGGCAGCATGTACATCTGAGAGGTGTGTGGAAGAGATCCGAGGTCTGCGAGCATCTGGGGTGTCTGTGTCTGTGTGCTCTCAAATGTGTGGCCACCTGTGAGCGTGTGTGCCCCTCTGTGTGGGTCTGTACATCCTGTACAACAGGGAGGCGGCTTACCCTGCATGATCATGGGAACAGTCCTGGAGGGGGAGAGAGGCACTCTCTCACACCCCTCTGCCAAGGAAATGGAAGGTTCCCAAATCACTGTGACTCTTGGCCCCACTGAGGCCCCCCCGCGAGCAGCTTCAGCAGCTGCCACCGGTTGCATGCTTAGATGTGAGCCACTGCTGCCCAGATGAAGCGCCTGGGTGGGAAGAGAATGTCTCACCTCAGTATCCGTGGCAGCTCAGGGCTCTTGTAAATGTATTTGTGCCTGTAGCCAAGGTCTGAATGAAAGGGCACAAACTGAACTTTGAAGTCTCGGAAGCTTCGAGCTGGTGCGGCGATGCTATAGAGCTGGGGAGAGAAAGGGGTCAGAGACTGAGGCAGTGGCCTGGCATGGGGGTCCCAGCCTGAGGAACATCAGCTTGGCAGCCTCCCCTTCAATAGAAACCAGTCCAGAGTCCCACATACACTGCTTGTTGCCACAGCCAGTCACAACCAGGAGGCCCAGGGGTGGGCTGGCAGGAGCCAGGCCCCAGGCTTGGCTCCTTGGCACACACACCACTCAAGATACTGTCCTCACACCTTCCAGACTGCCCTTCCTCTGGGGAGTGGCTAGGTGGATGGGCCAGACCAGGTGCCTGGGAGGCTCTGATGGCAGGGATGGCACAGTCTTCAGGAGCTGGGACAAAGGGTATGTGCCTCAGGCTTAGCTAAGATGGGCTTGATATGCCCATCTCAGCCCCCTCCCTCCCATGTCGGCAAGGGTGGGTGGGCCTGAGCTATACGCTGCTGGGCGGCTCTGCATCCTGCCCCTACCCTGTATGGCTCTGTCATCTGTGTGCCTTATGGAGCCTCACTGCATGGGGGCTGTCAGAGCAGGAAGTGCTCCCAGCCCTGGGCTGAATCCGTGGACGAGGCCTGCACGCACCCAACTAGTTTACCCTGCCCTGCCATTACCAAGACCCAGGCTGCGTTCTCTTACCCTACTCTGAGCCACAAATCCAATCCAACTTGCTGACAGTCAAAGCAAATTCAGCAAAAGCAAACACTGAGGCCCCACAGACAACTTGGTCTGGTTCTGACATCAGTGCAATTCCAAAGGCAAGGAAACAGGCTATAAGTTTCTGTATCAATTTTGACTGACCCCTGCAATGGGCTTGGGAGATCCTCATCAAGGGGTTCTTTGCCTTCAGCCCATAACTGATGAGCCCTTCCAGCCGAGTGCCAGGTTGGCCTGGGTTCTGTAACACAGGCAGCCTGCCCTGAGAACCCCCGTGTGAGGACTGGGAACTGCCTGGGCTCTGATAACACAGGCAGCCTGCCCTGAGAACCCTTGTGTGAGGACTGGGAACTATCTGCTTATTTTTCATAGTTCTTCTTGGAGACAGCATCAGTGGGCCTCTGTCCAACCTTGACACCAGACCTCCCATGTCCTTCCGAAGCAGCCTGGAGGTGACACAGGGAGGATGAGGTGGCCTCCTGAGCCTGACGTGGCTGGTGCACGGTCCATGATGCAGCATGCAGGGGCTGCCTTCCCATCTGCCCACTCCCAGCCTGGCTCACCCACACTGGCTGAGTGTGCAAGATGCCAGCTACACCAGAGGCAGAGGCCAGGACCCACCTTTCTGCCAAGCTGGAAGGGCACCACCGGGTCGTCCTCAGCGTGCAGGATGAGTAGGGGACAGGAGATGTGCTTCACACTGTGGGAAGGAAAAGGGGCTAGGCCAAGACCAGGGAAAGGACAGAGTTGCCCAGACCCTCTGTCCGTGGCAGGGATCTGGGTTCAGGGTGTGTTTCACGGAACCGTCCGATTTCTGCTGGATTTCTTTTTACTAGACAACCGAAAGTTAACTCTTCATTGTCTCTATGAACATCTATTCCAGCTAGATGACAGGTGTCAATCACAGCTATATAACTGGCCCCGGGAATGTCTTCTGAAAATTGAAAATGATTATTTTTCCACCAGATATATTCTTTAAGTCACAAAACAATATTTTTAAGCTGAATAATTCAGGTGGGCCAAGAAACTTAGTGTAAATGAATGTTACTAGGAATCTGCTGGTAAAAAAAGTCAATGTCCTCTAATTTACCTTTGTGTAAGTGACATTTATGGTCACTCCAACTCTGAACATTTAGAAGTGATTTAGGATTTTCAGTAGGTTTGATAGATCCAAATCCTTCAGCAAACCACATAATAGAAGCATGGGCTGCCAGGACCGGCGGAGCCTGGGCTGTCCTGTGTGGCCCTCACTAAGGTGGCACCTGACCCAAGTCTCCTTTATCCCCAACAGGGCTGTGGGCTCCGTGAGGGCAGCGCTGGCGCGCTCCTGGCACCTGGAGCAGGACCCGGTTGGGAGCCCCCCCTCTGTCTCTGCTGGCAGGAGGCACACACTCTTGCTTCCCAGTAAGGCTTTTCTGATGTGCAAAAATGATGAGGCTCTGGTCAGAGCCTCCCTCTGACCAGAGGCTGTGAAGGAAGCGGCAGTACTTGGGATTTCCCGGAACACGGCCCACCTGAGCTCAGGAAAGCCCCTCCTGCCCTCAGAGCGTGCCCCTGACTTCCAGTGAGCTGAGGGTGGGGGTCTCACCCAGGGTCAAACTTGCTTTGTTTGTTTTATTTTTTTTGAGACAAGTCTTGCTTTTTCGCCAGGCTGGATGGAGTGCAGTGGTGCAATCTCAGCTCACTGCAACCTCTGCCTCCTGCTTCGGCCTCCCGAGTAGCTGGGACTACAGGCGTGCAACACCAGGCCCGGCTAATTGTTTTGTATTTTAGTAGAGACAGGGATTCACCATATTGGCCAGGATGGTCTCAAACTCCTGACCTCGTGATCTGCCTGCCTCAGCCTCCCAAAATGTTGGGATTACCGTGGTGAGCCACCACACCCAGCTGAAACCTTGTTTTTTAAGAAGGAATCCAGTTCATTCAGATAATTCTTTTTCTTTTCTTTTCTTTTCTTTTTTTTTTTTTTTTTGAGACGGAGTTTAGCTCTTGTTGCCCAGGCTGGAGTGCAATGGCATGATCTTGGCTCACAGCAACCTCTGCCTCCCGGGTTCGAGCGATTCTCCTGCCTCAGCCTCCCAAGTAGCCGGGATTACAGGCATGCGCCACCACGCCCAACTAATTTTGTATTTTCAGTTGAGGTGGGGTTCACCATGTTAGGGTGATCTCGAACTGCTGACCTCAGGTGATCCACCCGTGTCAGCCTCTCAAAGTGCTAGGATTATAGGCGTGAGCCACCACGCCCCCCGGATAATTCTTTTTCAAGTTCCAGAACAGTAATATTTACAAACAAGCACGGTTTGTTGCTTAATATATTTGCTCAACTTTTAATTTGTTCTATTTTTATTTTTAGAACCAAAACATACTTGAGGGGAAAAAATACTCCACTTTTTTTTCATATTCTGTTTCAAATTAAATTAAATATTTATAGGGTGTTTTACTTTCCCTCTTTTTTTTTTGAGACAGAGTCTCGCTCTGTGGCCCAGGCTGAAGTGCAGTGGCGCCATCTCGGCTCACTGCAAACTCCGGCCTTCCAGGTTCAAGTGATTCTCCTGCCTCAGCCTCCTGATTAGCTGGGACTACAGGCACAAGACACCACACCCGGCTAATTTTTGTATTTTTAGTAGAGACAGGGTTTCACTGTGTTAGCCAGGATGGTCTCACCACCCACCTCAGCCTCCCAAAGTGCTGGAATTACAGGCGTGAGCCACCGCGCCCAGCCTACTTTCCCTCTTTTTTAAAGAAATCAAAATCCATGATATAAAAATGTCACAAAGACAATGTCAATGCAATCTGAAAAAGGTTTAAAAAAAGAACCCTTAATTAGAATAGTTAACTTCTGGCCGGGCGCGGTGGCTCACGCCTGTAATCCCAGCACTTTGGGAGGCCGAGGCGGGCGGATCACAAGGTCAGGAGATCAAGACCACGGTGAAACCCCGTCTCTACTAAAAATACAAAAAATTAGCCGGGCGCGGTTGTGGGCGCCTGTAGTCCCAGCTACTCGGGAGGCTGAGGCAGGAGAATGGCGTGAACCCGGGAGGCGGAGCTTGCAGTGAGCCGAGATCGCGCCACTGCACTCCAGCCTGGGCGACAGAGCGAGACTCCGTCTCAAAAAAAAAAAAAAAAGAATAGTTAACTTCTGGTTTATCTAATATATTTTTAACAATAAACTTTGTAATATTTTTCTATAACCAAACACAAATCAAATGGCTGAGGCAAAGTCATTTTCTGAGTAAGTTAGTATCAGTCGGGCATAGTGGCTCATGCCTGTAATCCCAGCACTTTTGGGAGGCCAAGGCGGGGAGATCACCTGAGATCAGGAGTTCGAGATCAGCCTGGCCAACATGGTGAAACCCTGTCTCTACAAAAATACAAAAAATTAGTGGGGCATGATGGTGGGTGCCTGTAATCCCAGCTACTCGGGAGGGAGAATCACTTGAATCTGGGAGGCAGAGATTGCAGTGAGCCGAGATCACGCCATTGCACTACAGTCTGGGTGACACAGCAAGACTCTGTCAAGAAAGAAAAGAAAGAAAAGGAAGGAAGGAAGGAAGGAAAGGAAGGGATGGAAGGAAGGAAGGGAGGGAGGGAGGGAAGAAGAGAGGGAGAGGGAGCGGGAGAGAAAGAGGGAAAGAAAAGAAAGAAAGACCAACCAGTTAATATCACTGTTTTAATATGTGTTTTGGCTGTCACAAACCATTTTGAAATAAAACAACTATATGGGGCTGGGCGCGGTGGCTCACACCTGTAATCCCAGCACTGTGGGAGGCCGAGACGGGTGGATCACCAGGTCAGGAGATCGAGACCGTCCTGGCAAACACCATGAAACCCTGTCTCTACTAAAAATACAAAAAAAAAATTAGCCGGGCGTGGTGGTGGGTGCCTGTAGTCCCAGTTTCTCGGGAGGCTGAGGCAGGAGAATGGCGTGAACCTGGGAGGCGGCAGAGCTTGCAGTGAGCGGATTGCGCCACTGCACTCCAGCCTGGGCGACAGAGTGAGACTCTGTCTCAAAAACAAACAAAAAAAACCTATATGGACAAAAACTATATATTATTTTAATACTGCTTTACTTCTGTGATCTTTTCAGATTTCTTATTTCTTTCTCTGTCAGCCAGGCTGGAGTACAGTGGTGCAGTCACGGTTCTCTGCAGCCTTGACCTCCCCAGACTCAGGTGATCCTCCTAACTCAGCCTCCCATGTAGCTGGGACCACAGGTACACGACGCCCCCATACCTGGCCAATTTTTGGATTTTTTGTAGAGACAGGGTCCTGTTATTTTGCCCAGGCTGGTCTCAAACTCCTAGGCTCAAGCAATCTGCCTTCCTCAGCTTCCCAAAGTGCTGGGATTACAGGTGTGAACCACGGTCCCTGGCAGGCTTTCCCTTTTTAAACCTGTTTGCTAGAGAACGACCCTAAATACTCTGAATTCCATCCTATTTGATTACTGTGACTAAAGAGGCTCATCCAGGGGTTCTCAGAGTTTTTCTAAATAGGAAAATTAGTTCCTATCCCATAGTACTCACTTTTCGTCATTTGCAAATTTAATTCCACTGCTTGTAATAGGATCAAGGAAGAACCAGTCAAACCCAGGGAAGTATCGATATATCTGGAGACAAGATGGAAACCATTTTCAGAAGCATTGGTTAAGATATCCAGGCAAAGATCAAGGGTGCAGACAGTTTAAGTTCAGGAATCTACAAGGCATTGCCCATAACTACCCTATCTAAAGGAGCAGGGGTGACATTGCCAAGGGGCCACCAGAGCTGTGCCCTGGCACCTTCTGCCCTGGCCGTGTCCTGGCTTTGCTGCTAGGGACAGAAGAATCACCTGCCAGGCCCCACAGACTGGCATGGCAGGGGCTGCCCTGCAAATGGTGTTCCCGCACCTCCCAGCCAGGCCGGAATCCAGCCTAGAAACCAGTCTTCCCACAGACACCAGGGCTGCCACCCCTGAGAAAATGGGGTCTATGGACAGTTTCCTCACACAATTTAAGAAAAGCAGCACCAAAAAGTAAGATAAGATAAAAGGCTCTTCTGGTCGGTAACAGAACAGCATGAGGCCAGGATGGGCTGACACAGGCCCAAGAATCCATGGCCAGTGGGGAGCACGGAGATCACAAACCAGAGTGAGAAGGAGGGGAAAATAACTGGCTAGGTTTTAAGAAAAGGTCCAAGGTTCCATTCCCAGCTGGGGAGGGCACAGGTTGGGTGGGGCCTGGCTTACCCAGAATTCCCACTGGGGTTCACCCAGGCCTTTCCCCAAGATAAACTGGGAGGCCAGGCTCCCTGGTCCACAGAGTTCAGCCCCCCAAGCACTGTCCTCATACACAGAGAGGGGGGGCACCCCCAGCTCCACTCCTGAGTGGGAAGGCAGGGCTGTCAATACAACGCAGTCAATGACACCACGTGGACCCGGCCTCCACTAGGTCTCGCTGCCCTCACATGACCCAACTATGGCCTGTCATTTCACCTGGCTGCAGGTTATAAACTTCTCAGGCAGTTCTGTGGCCAAAACCAGTATTAATTTTTAATGAAATCTGTATTCATTAGCATATTTAAGTAATTTTTAATAATCACAACCTATCCTATTAGTTATTTCTATAATTATCTTAATAATGAGTTATTTCTATAATTATCTTAATAATGAGAAGTCAATTTTTAATAAAATATGTACTTGCCACTGAAAATGGATGGCTCTTAGCTTCTTCACGGATATTAGTGAACGGAGATTCCAATATAAGGGCATCTGGAGGCGTCTCTAGATAAACAAACAGGGAACTGAGAGGTGGGCAGGAAGCCAGCGACATACACGTGGCCTGTGGGGCTCTGAGGGGCCCCCAGAAAGCACAGGGAGACCACAGTGCCTCCCCCTAGGCATCCACCTTGGCAGGCCTCAGATAGCTCCAGGGGTGCCCGCGGCGGGCCGGAGATGGCTCTGGTCACTCCTAAAAAGCAGACTTGCTGATGCGGCCTCTCTGGGGCCAGGCCTGTGTGAGGCTCCCCAGCTCCTCAGGTGTATCATGGGAAGGGCGGCCTGGTCAGCCCCGGGCCCCCCAGAATGCCCAGCTCGTGCTGCTCCGTGAGGATGCTGAGCACTTGCAGCAGGGCCGGGACTGGGAAGCACCCTGAATGCTCACGGCCACGGATGGGGCCCAACAAGGCACTCACCTCGCTCACAGAGACGCCGCACCAGATTTGTTGCCACACTAGGAAAAAAGAAGAACAGCGTAGTTGAGTTATGATAAAATTGTCTGAGATGATATGGGCCTTATGCTGGAAAGTGCTCAGAGGAGCCACGGGGTCTGTGAAGCTACTGGAGTTGGAGGACAGAGTGGGGGAAATGGAGATCCCTCTAGCACTGGGGGTGACCTGACTGCCCTACCACAGCTGACCCCTGCAATGAGGGTTGTACCCACAGCCAGTCTCCTTGTCCCCAAGGTGTGTCCTGCTGCCTCTCACTGCCCATGCCTTCCCATTGGCAGGGCTGCCCGTCGGCTGGGGGTGGCCAGCATCTGCCTGCACCTCTCCTGGAGCCCACCACACCCAGGGCCTCTCGCCATCCCAGGACCACACCTGGCGGACCATGCAGACGGCCAAAAGGATGGCCAGTGCCCCCCAACCCACTCCTCTCCTGGACGCTTCCCAGCCTGCAAGAGGCCATTCAGGCACTGGGAGAAAGGGCTGCCCCGAAGGGAAAGGCAGCAGAAAGGGAATGGCAGTGAAAGTCTGGGGACTGGGGCCGAGAGCAACGGTTCCCGCAGAGACTGTGGACAGCAGAGATGACTCCGGCTGCCCACAAAGGGCATGTGGAAGTACCTCCTGTCCTGGCCTATGTGAGAAGCAAACCACCCACTGTGCCCTCCCCCAGCTCTGAAGACGCTTCTTCCTCAGGGCCAAGTCCCCCTGCGGAGACGCCTCGACCTCCACGGCCTATGCCTGTCCTGAACCACTTTCTGAACAAGGAGCTCAAATCCTTTGGAGTATCTTTGGAATTTCCCCTCCTGCCTCTGCCACGGGGACGGGAGCAAGGCTGGTTGGGACTAATGGTGCCACAGGGTTTTCAGGGATGGCGGGCTCTCTAGATCCAGGCATGGGAGTCACCAGGAATACTGGCTCCCACTAAAGGCTGCCTCCTGCTGGGGTCCCTTACCCAGTGCCCAGAGAGTGGCCCCAGATGTACACAGGGTTGTCACCACTTCTTGCTTTGATCCAGTCAAAAACGTGGAGTGCATCATAGGTCATGCCCCGCTCAGATGGCGTTCCCACCGAGTCACCCCAACCTGGGAGGGAGAAATGGCAGGATGGGGAGGTCAAAGGCAGTTCACAAAACCTGGACAAACATACCTCCCCAGGGGAGCCCAGGGTCAGGAGGGGACAGGGAGGGGCCCGCTCAGCCCGCCCTTCCAGAGTCCGCAGACCCACTCAGGACACTGGGCAGAGCAAGCAGTGGAGAGAACGGGCACAGCCCCACATCCCCACCAGCCCCGGGGAAGGCAGCCCAGCAGCAACTCTGCCCTGTCCCTGCTGACTGCACAAACCAGACGTCCCCTCACAGGGTCACTAAGTTGGTGAATTGCAAATTTGAATGGCAACTAACAGCAAGCTGAGTCAACAGATCACAGAGCTTCAGAGCTGGCACCGGCATCCTCACGCCAGGGCTGCGGCTTGCCTCACCCTCTTGCGCAGGGGGGTGAGCTCACCCTCTCCCTCTCTGTTTCTTAACAGACAGGCTAGTGAGGTCTGAGGCAGTGGAAGCCTTTGCCACCACCATCCTCAGCTCTACACTTCTCCCCGCTCCCCCAGCAGCATCCACGTGTCCCGCTCTGAGCCCCGACGAGCATCAGTGCAGCTGGTGTGGTCAGATAAGCAGCCCCCGGGCCGCTGGCTGGACACCAACCTCCTCAACGCCGAAGGCTTGATCAGGGGCAGGATAGGGAGTGGAGTCCGGAGGCTCCCAGAACAGGGAGGGCATTTCTGGGTGCAAGGCAACTCTGACCCAGGAAGGGGAAAGGGGCTGTTTTCCCTTAGGGTCTAATTAGCATCTTGTTTGCATAACGGAAAACACTACCATCTCTGCCCCCAAAATTACAACCTCCCAAGGGTCCCCCCCAGTCTCCAGCAAAGATGGAGTGCAATTATCTTTCCAGCAGCCCAGCTGTGAGTCATCATCAGATGATCTGAAAGCACCACAAAGGTCAGAAAGAGCAGGTTGTGCAGTATAAGCAACCCCCACAGTTAGTGCAGGACTTGCTGTTTCCCGACTCAGACACTAGAGGAGGGAGGAGGCCGTGCAGAGGGCCAGGGCCAGGCTGGGAGGCAGAGGTATGGGGACATGAGACAGAAAGAAAAGAACAGAGATAGGGACAGGAGACAGAGACGACAGGAAGACTGAGAGACAGGGACAGAGAGGCACAGAGACAGGCAGGAAGACTAACAGGGATAGAGAGGCACAGAGACGGGGACAGGAGGCAGAGGGATTTAGACAAAGAGGCAGATGTGGTGAGAGAGACAGAGGGACAGTCGGAGACGGAGCTGGCAGTCTTGGTGCCAGTTAGAAACATGGAGACTCCACGAGAACTGAAACAAAGTGCTGCGTGGGATTTCATTTCCTGACAGAAGTGCGGGGAGATGAATGCGAAGAAGTCACCCCTTCTCCCTCTCCTAAAGTCTCTAGCATGCAGCAGAAGAGAACTCGTGTCAGCAAGAAGAGAAGGAGAGGGCACACCACGTCCCGTTCCTCATTCTGGAGTTTCTCCCAGCCCACAACTGTCATCCTGATGGAACTTTCTTCCCTGTGGGTGGCAGCATGGCGGCCCCCACAACTGTCCACGACCCTGGCACTTGTGAACGTGTTGGGTCACATGGCTGGGGAATGAAGGGTATGGAAGGAATGAAAGCTGCTAACTGCTGGCCTTGAGAAGGGGGTGATCCTGGACAAGCTGGGTGGGCCCAAAACAACCACAAGGGTCCTCATCAGAGAAAAAGGGAGGAGTCAGGGTCAGAACCAGAAGACCTGGGACTCAATCACGGAAGAGGTGTGAGCCAAGGAACACAGGCGGCTGGAAAGGGCAGCCAGGCATTCTCCCTGAGAGCCTTGCTCCCGCCCTGATTCCAGCCTGGGGGCTGCAGATTCTGAATTTCTGACCTCCAGAACTGCAAGACGCTACATGTGTGCTGGTTTAAAGCACTGTTTGTGCTAACATGTTACAGCAGCAAGAGAGAATTAACACAACTCCTACATCCGGGTGACAGCCTCTCTCCTTTGTTCCCCTCATATCTCCTCTTGGTCTGAGGATAGACACGCCGCCTGCCCCAGAAGGTGAAGGCAGCCAGCCACGCTGCCATCAACTCTTTGATCTCTCCAGCTGAGGACTACATGGTGGAATACACTTTTTGAAAATTTTGAGACAGGCTCTCGCTGTCACCCAGGCTGGAGCGCAGTGGCATGATCTTGGCTCACTGCAACCTCCGCCTCCTGGGCTCAAGCTTTCCTCCCACCTCAGCCTCCCGAGTAGCTGGGATTACAGGCGCCTGCCACCACACTCAGCTACTTTTTTTGTATTTTTAGTAGAGGTAGAGTTTTGCCATGTTGCCCAGGCTGATCTCGAGCTCCTGGTTTCAAGTAATCTGCCCGCCTCAGCCTCCCAAAGTGCTGGGATTACAGGCGTGAGCCACCATGCCCAGCCAGAATACACTTTAAAACAGTCTCTCAGCCAGGTGCAGTGGCTCACTCACACCTGTAATCCCAACACTTTGGGAGGCCAAGGTGGGCAGACTGACTGAACCCAGTAGTTCGAGACCAGACAACATGGTGAGACCATGGGCAACATGGTGAAACACTCTCTTAAAAAAAATAAAACAACATTAGCCAGGTGTAGTGGTGAGTGCCTGTGGTCCCAGCTACTAGGGAGGCTGAGTTGGGAAGATCACTTGAACCCGGGAAGCAGAGGTTGCAGTAAGCAGAGATCACACCACTGCACTCCAGCTGGGTGACAGAGTGAGACCCTGTCTCAAAGCAAAATCAAAACCAAAACAAACCAGTCGTTCACTGTTAACACCAAGTTATTTCTGTTGCCCATTAAGCCATAGTGTCCTTGGTATATATCAAACTGGATTCTTGATATGTTCAGTGGCAAGCCCTGGTTCATTCAAAAAAGCAGAAATGCTGAAGTGCAGAAGAATCTATCTTCTCTCTTAACAGTTCTTCTTTTTTTTTTTTTGACATGGACTCTTGCTCTGTCGTCAAGACTGGACTACAGTGGTGCAATCTTGGCTCACTGCAAGCTCCGCCTCCCAGGTTCAAGCGCTTCTCCTGCCTCAGCCTCCCCAATAGCCAGGACTACAGGTGCAAGCCACCATGCCCAGTTAATTTTTGTATTTTCAGTAGAGATGGGTTTTCATCATGTTGGCCAGGCTGGTCAAAAACTCCTGACCTCAAGTGATCCTCCTGCCTCAGCCTCCCAAAGTGCTGGGATTACAGGTGTGAACCGCCGTGCTCAGCCTCTCTTAACAGTTCTTACTGTCTTCATAACTTTAACAAGACAAGCTTTGATGAGCATAAACCGTGTCTGACGTCCAGCTGCAGAGACAGTCTGAGTCCAAAAAAGACAGGATCTTCTAATTTAAAATGTTGCAGGTTGGGTGCAGTGACTCACGCCTGTAATCCCAACACTCTGGAAGGCTGAGGCAGGAGGATCGCTTGAGGCCAGGAGTCTGAGACTAGCCTAGGCAACATAGCAATACCCCATTTCTACTAAAAACAAAAAAAAAAAGTAGCGGGTGTGGTGTTGCATTCCCATAGTCCCAGCTACTTGAGAGGCTAAGGCAGAAGGATCCCTTGAGCAAAGGAGTTCAAGGCTGCAGGGAGCTATGATCATGCTACTGCACTCCAGGTTGGGTGACTAAGTGAGAGCCTATCTCAAAAAAAAAAAAAAAAAAAAAAAAAGTTACTGACAGGGCATCTGCTGGGGACTCCAGGTGCTGAGCCTCCCCTACCAGAAGGGGCTCTCCCGGCAGCTCCATCAGGGGCTTTGTCAGGACCCAGGAAACCTTCACAGCACAGCCAAAGCAGGCGCTGGTCTTGCTCCGAGCCTCTTCAAGTGAGGCCTGCCCATGGGATACTGCCAGCAAGCAGTGGAAATGTGCTCAGATGCTCTTGCAAAAGAAATCTCACCTCTGTAGTCAAAGGTGACCACATGGTAACCAAGGGAACTCAGCACCTGTAAAGTGAAAAATAAACATCTTTGGCAACAAATCCAAGTGTCTGTGTTGAGGGCAGCTTGCCGCTTACTAAACTCATCCGACTTTCCCTCCCGTGCCTTGTGCGTAGTGGCAGCTTCACAAAGACTGTGACATGCTGCCTGACTCCCGGCTGGGTTTTATGAAACCCAGATGCCAACTGCCGCTTCTGGACCTGCTGACATCCCTGCCTGGGAGCACAGGAAGGCTCTCCCTTCTTGCTGCTTAGATGCTAGGGAAGCATCCCCCTTCCTCCTGCTTAGACTTAGAGGGCCAGGCGCAGACTCCCGCAGGTCCCAGGTCCCAGGCCCCATCTCCACGCGTGCTGCAGGGCAGCCTCTGGGGCGGCCTCCTCTGGGGACAGCTCTCGGTGCTGCAGTGTGATGGCGGACCCCCAGGAGGAGGGCTATACTGTGTAGAGACCCCATCTGAAGACCCTTGCTGCAACCCAGTATTTCTTGGATTTTAAGCTCTTGTCAATTTTTTTCTGTTACTTTTTTTTCAATCCCTACAGACTAGCTGACCTCTCCGATTTAGATCACTCCTCAACGCTCCTGTGCCCTTGCTGGGGTGTGCCCAGAGCAACATGGGAGGCTGCCGCACCATCTCGTCACCCAGAATCACAGCTCCCCTCTCTAGGGAGGGAGTCGGGTGCTTCCCCAGGGCAGCCTGCACTTCCCTGCCAGCTCCTAGCCACCACAGAGTCTATACCCAGAGCCAACCTGCTCCAGCCCTGTTGACCTCAGCAGGGTGAATCATTTCTTTTAACAGAAACCTAAAGAAAGAACCAATCACTTCTCAAACTCTCCCCACCTTTCCTGACTTAATGCAATTTACTCCAGGGGTAAAATCCTCCAATAGCTCAGAGCTGGGTGTGCCCCTACCTCTGTCTGTGCCCCTGCCTCTGTCTGTATCCCCTTCTGTCCTGTGGGCCAGTGCAGATGGCCCTCTGAGGGGAGGAGAGTGAGGCTGTTCCAACAGTAGCTCTTCGGCTCCAAGACCCAGACAACCAGATGAAGAACAAAATCAAGCAGCCAAGCACAAGTAAAGGTCTGCACGCCCTGCCCTAGACACCCCCTGGACATGGGGAGATCTGCGGGTGCTCCCACTGTGTGCCTGGAAGCTGATTCAAATCCCGCCTGCACCCCCTGCTGGGGTGAGCCTGCGATCTGGCAGTCAGTGTAGCACCTGGGGCACCTGGTTTCTCTTTTCTTTTTTTATTTTTTTTGAGACGGAGTCTCGCTCTGTCACCCAGGCTGGAGTGCAGTGGCGCCATCTTGGCTCACTGCAACCTCCGCCTCCCTGGTTCAAGCAATTCTCTGCCTCAACCTCCTGAATAGCTGGGATTACAGGCGCCTGCCACCACACCTGGCTAATTTTTTTTGTATTTTTAGTAGAGATTGAGTTTCACCATCTTGGCCAGGCTGGTCTTGAACTCCTGACCTTGTGATCCGCCCACCTTGGCCTCCCAAAGTGCTAGGATTACAGACATGAGCCACTGCGCCCGGCCCTCTCTTTTCATTTTATACACAAGTAATGTAACATTGAAAAACAATTTCCAATGCCATTTATGTAGTCTGCCAATATCTGCACTTGGTCTACCAAGCCCATACATTCTGATTTTGGGGTCCAAGCCTAGAGGCAGTGTGATGGGCAGTCACAGCAGAGGCAGCTAAGGCCCTACCTTCCAGCACACCCATCCAAAGGCAGTGTTAAAAAGGCCAACAAAAGGTCAGACATGGTGGCTCACACCTGTCATCCCAATACTTCCGGAAGCCAAGGTGGGAGGCCCAGGAGTTCGAGACCAGCCTGGGCAACATAGGGAGACCTCATTTCTATAAAAAAAACAACAAAAATTAGCTGGGTGTGGTGGCGGCATGCACCTGCAGTTTTAGGAGGCTGAAGTGGGAGGATAGTTTGAGCCCAGGAGGTCGAGGCTGCAGTGAGCTGTGACCGCACCACTGCACTCCAGCCTGGGCAACAGAGCAAGAGGACCCTGTCTCACACACAGAAACAGCCCAGCAATAGTTAACTCTCAAGCTGTGAGTCTGGTGACTCCCTTCACTTCCTGCCCTGGAAAGAACAGCCCAGGGAACAGGTGTGGGTGCCACCTGCACTCACCTTGTAAAGCTCCACGCGGTGGTCACCTCCTCTGGAGAAGGAAACAGGACATGGTGTGAGCACATCTTCTCAGAGTCAGGCCCCAGGTCAACTTGTCCTCTGTACCCCAAACCAGGCAAAGGCCAATGAAAGAGGGCAACCTCCTCCTTGGGGCCCCCTAAGTGGCCCCACACTTGCCTCTGGCAGTGCTGTGCCAAGGGGGAGATAGTCTGAGCACTCTGGGGAGATTTCTTAACGACTGCTTTTATTTTTCAGTAGGTAATGCACACCTATAGTCCCAAACTAGAAAGACACTAAAGGAAACACAGCAAGCCCTCATCCACCACACCCCAGCCCCTCCCAGCTTCCCCGTGTCAGGGACACCCTGTGTGGACAGAGGCTGTGCTCCAACAGGGCCTGTGTGGACACCTTCTGCCCTCACTTCTTGCTCCACACGTCTCAGCTGACCTTCAGAACTCTGCTCAGCTGCACCGCCCTGGCCTCTCGTGGTCATCTCGGCTGTTTCCCACCTGGCACTAACTTCTATTTGCTGCCGCGGCCACCCTGCCTTACAGCCCTTCACGTGTGTGTGTTCCACGCATGGGATACGCTCCTAGAATCTCCTCAGGGAGACCCTGAAGTGCAGGAATGGCTGCCTCCTGGCCCTCACAGTCAACTACAGCTTCACTGTGCATGTCGCTATGGAGACTAAGTGGGCTCGGCAAACACACCCCTATTTGTACTTCCTTGTCTGAGGCCTGTCTAGGCTCCCTTCCCGCTGTTAACCTGGACCGACCCCACAGCAGGGACATGGGCCACCTGGGAGGAGGGCGGGTCCACACTCTCCACACTCCGTAGCTGTGCTCCTCCTTCCTCAGGAGCGGTTTCACCATTTCAGGTATGGGGGCAGGAGTGTTGCTGGTGGGAGACCAGGATGAGATGAAGGAGGAAGCCAATAAAGTGCAGAAACAAAAATGTAAAGGGTCAGGCCGGTGGCTCATGCCTGGAATCCCAGCACTTTGGGAGGCCGAGGTGGGCGGATCACTTAAGCTCAGGAGTTTGAGACCAGCCTGGTCAAACGGTAAAACCCGTCTCTATTAAAAATACAAAAATTAGCTGGGCGTGGTGGTGGGTGCCTGTAATCCCAGCTACTCGGGAGGCTGAGGCAGAAGAGTCACTTGAACCCGGGAGGCTGAGGTTGCAGTGAGCCAGGATTGTGCCACTGCACTCCAGGCTGGGCAACAGAGTGAGACTCTGTCTCAAAAATTAAAATAAAAAATAAAGGAAGGAGTTTCAAGACAAGGAGGAAACACTGCAAAGTATTTTCAGTGATCACTGTAAGAGTTCATAGCGGCTCTTTTCTAAGTTTATAAAATTTCCTACATTAAGCAAAAAAGTAACAGTTGCTGGGAATCCAGGGGGTCTGGACCTCAGGGAGACCCGCGTGGTGGATCCCGCAGACCAGCGAAACCTCACTGGGATGCACAGGACAAAGAAAGCAGGCAACACGGGGGTGGCGAGGCCTGCAGCCAGGCACTCTCTGCAGGAGTGGGAGAGGGCAGCAAACCTTGAAAATCACAGCATCACTTTCTAACCTGAAGTTACAAGCAGGTTCTTTTTTTTTTTAAACCATGTGATGGGCACTGCAGAACTGAACCTTATTCACAGCCAACCACAGTTTTCTCATTTATAAAAAGATGCTGCAGGAGCTGTTTGTAGCTGCTTGCTCTTTGAAAAGCAGAAGAGAAACCCGCTGCAGCTTGTCCCAGACAAAGAAGAAAGGAAACTGTGCAGCACATGTGTGATTCAGTAGCTAGGCACACTGTCCCTGGCACAGAAACCGCCTTATGGACCATGCCGCTGGGCTCTTTCAGCAATGCCCTCTGCAGGGCTCCACCATGCAGACACCCACCTAGGCCTGCTTTCGCCTCCAGAAGGGCCCAGCACGGCTCTCCTTGCTGGCTCCGCCTATAAAATGTTTGCCCCTAGCCCTGACACACCCTGGTGCCACAGTGCACCTCGGCCCTGGCCCTGCAGCAGCCCTGTCTCCATGCTGGGTCTGCCTCTGCGCTGGCTCCTGGCTGCCTCTCTCACACACGAAGACCTTGGTGGTTTTCAAACAATGCTTTGTTCAGAAAATGTATCCCCCCACACCCACCCTGGGCTCTCCCACAGAGGCTCTTCTGAACAGCAGTCACATGGTGTGGAAGGAGCACCCTTTAAGGCAGGGAGGCCAACTCCAGGGCAGCCAGTGGAAAGGACAAGCCATTAGGCCCACTCAGGAAAAGCATCTGAGATAGCACTGGGCAGAGCTGATCAAACAAAGCGCATGTACTTCACCAACAGCCCGTTAGTGAGCGGAGAGCCCACACTGTAGGGCGGCCTGCAAGGACCCCAGCACCTGGTACCTTCAGCCTCTCCCTTCTGCCCCTTCTCAGCACCCGCCACTTTTTTCCAGGAAGTATGCCTCCTCCTCCAGGCTGCCCTGGCTCTGGCTTCACCTGTCTGCCACCTGGAGCTATCTTACAGGTAACAAAGATCTGCCTGCCACTTCAGGCTGCATGACAGATATGGGGAAAACCAGCTGCCAGTGAGCTGAAGCCGCCCATTCCCAAGGGCACGAGGCTGCCACAGTCAAGTGCCACCATGACCCCTTCTCAGAGGGACCCCAAAGCCCTCACTCTCCAAGAACCCTGCTCTCCAAATCACATAACAGCAGATGCTGTGCCCTTTGAGATTACAACAGGGAGAAAAAAACATGCCCTCTGGCCTGGGAGCTCAACCCCTGACCGAGACTCAGCCTCCTCCATCCCAACCCAGGCTGGAGTTCCAGATAGGGGACGGTCTGCACACAGCTTCCCACACTTGGTCCCTGCGGAACACAGCCCTGCTGGCCTCAAGCTGTGGGAACCCTGCTTCATGTAACGTTCACCTAAACTCGGCCTTCCCTCAACCCCTTAAGAACTCTGCCTTTCCCTTTGTTCTTGGGAGGTTCTCCCTCATTGCAGTGGATCAGTACTCCTGATTTTGTGGGGCCGCAGGTTAGCTCCTGCTGGTTTCCAGCAGACTGGGCCAGGACATTCCCACCCCAAAAGGGAGCCGTGCTCCACAGCGAAGATGGGCTCCCCTCCCTTACCTGGTACCTGCGTTCCCATGCAGGTACAGAATGATAGCGTGGCTGGAAGCCAAGGCATCCTCATACCACATCTGGTCTTTGCCTTGGGCGTTCTTCCACCAGACTGCGGGGACGGTATGCCTGGAGACAGAAGCAGAGGGGAGCGCAGGATCAGATGCTCCTTCCGTCCTCATCCAGGCGACTGCATGTGGTGTTACTTAATCAGCTCAAGTCCAGACAGCAGGGAGCTGCAGACCCCATCTAACTACAGGGGAACAGATGGGGGTGGGTGGTAGAAAACTAACCCCATCACTAGAATCAATAACCACGGAACTGCAGGCTGTGTGGATGGTGCTGACAGCTTCAGCAGGAGTGTTCCCTGACTGGCAGGCCAGCCTCCTCTGGGCCACAAAGGCTTGCAATGTGACAGTTACCACCGACGCCTAGCAGAGAAGCAGCACTTAGTTCATCCTAAGTAATAACATTTTCCTCATATGTGCCCCACATTCCACTTAACCCCATGCTTCAACTGTCCACAGTTTAACTCACAATGGATTTTAAACAGTACATGCTGTCACATTTGCTAATTCAGCAACACCAATGTTTGTGAGCTTGACTAGAAACCAGGCCATCGCTGACGCCATTTCTAACGTCGAGTATGCACCAACTTCCTGGCCTGCTCATGGTCCACGCCTGGCTGGGCACTCTGAAGCTGCTGGTCTAACTAGCCAAACCCTCCTTCCGAGAGATACTAAGGTTAATTTTAACTCAGGCCAAATCGAATATTGTTAATCACTGGGGAGGGTCGAAATTAATCACTTTTCTGTAAAGCTTCTTCAAATTCATTCTGGATAACAGTGACAAGAATCTTTAAAAAAAAATTTAATGGCCAACTTCTTATTTTCTAGATTTTAAGCTTCAGCATCTCATCTAACTTCTGTCTCTGATCCGTTCAAGAGGATCACATTTTGGGGTGGATCTAGTCACTATGATCATCACTCCCACACGGTTATAAACTTGAGGGATAGGACGGCACATTTTGAAGGTGCTGGGAGCAGATGTGCTTCCAGTAGCCAGCCCACCCCAAACCTGGGTTCCTGACAAAGAGCCAGGGAACTCCTAGCCAGCAGAGAAACCCATTCCTGGGCCTCTTCTCTCAGCAGACAGGCGATGGCCAGGCATGGCCAGGTATGGCCCCCAGGCTTCACGCTAGGCCTTGAGGCCCTCCTTTCAGGAAGCTGGTGGGAGGGTTTGATGAAGTGATGGTGGGGGCAGTTGGTGAGCTGGGCCCGCTGCTACCTGAGGGCCCACTGTCATTGTGACTGCCTAGGGCATGAGAGTAGGCAGCAGCCACACCCACCAACACACACCAACACACAGCGTGGCACCGCCTTGAGACTTGCCACTAGCATCACTAAACAAAACCTTTTCTGGTAACTGATAATATATGCAAATGTTGTTAGTACTTCCAGCCTACATCTTACCACCATAAACACCCTCCTGCAATAGGACAGACTCATATTAACCAAGAAGAGGGCTGACCAAGTCCCACTCAGCAGCTCTGTGCAAAACAGGTCACGCTTCAGACAGAAACCCAGAGTCCCACAGTCACACGTTGGTCAGTAAATGCTAGATTAAATCAAATCAGGAAGTGACAAAAGACTTTAATCCTAGCACCAACTACTAAGAACAAAAATCTCTCTTCTTGTTTTATGTTCTTTACCAAGGACCACTGTTAGAAATGCCTGAATGTTCTCTCATCCACACTGGGAAGCTACTCACAGCATTTCATTTAGAAGCTTCTCACATACACAGTGGTTTTCTGAGACAGCGGAAAGGGACGTTATGGCTACTGAAAAATAAATTCAGCTAGATAAAGGGGCTGTGATTCAGGATCACTTCTCAGAGAAAAAGGGAAATGCCACAGTGAGGTTGGTCGATTTTAATTCAGTTGTTCAGAAGCACCATTTATGTACAGAAGAAAACATTAAAATGTATTCCAAGGAGACACAGAGAAGTCACGAGGCTTATGTCCAACGTAAATTTATGGCTTCAAAAAGTAAATACTTAGAAGATAGCCAACACCATCACCGAAGCTATATGTGAAAAGAAATCAAGCTGTTTTCACTTCTTGGAAAAGATATATATATATATATATATATATATATATTTTTTTTTTTTTTGGAGACAGAGTCTCCCTCTGTTGCCCAGGCTGGAGTGCAGTGGCACAATCTCGGCTCACTGCAGCCTCTGCCTCCTGCGTTCAAGCAATTCTCTTGCCTCAAACTCCCGGGTAGCTGGGACTACAGGTGCGTGCCACCACGCCCGGCTAATTTTTGTACTTTTTTTCAGCAGAGACGGGGTTTCGCCATGTTGTTTAGGCTAGTCTCGAACTCCTGATCTCAAGTGATCCCCCTGTCTCGGCCTGCCAAAGCGCTGGGATTACAGGCGTGAGCTACCGCGCTTGGATGGAAGATATATTCAAAAGAGTGTTTGCGATTCTTCCCTTATATTCTTTTTTTTTTTTTTTGAGACAGAGTCTTGCTCTGTCACTCAGGCTGGAGTGCAGTGGTGTGAATTCAGCTCACTGCAACTTCTTCCTCCTGGGCTCAAGTGATTCTCCTGCCTCAGCCTCCTAAGTAGCTGGGATTACAGGCGTGCACCACCATGTCTGGCTAATTTTTGTATTTTTAGTAGAGACAGGTTCACCATGTTGCCCAGGCTGGTCTCAAACTCCTGGACTCAAATGATCCACCCGCCTCGGCCTCCCAAAGTGCTGAGATTACAAGTGTGAGCCACTGTGCTGGCCACTTACATCCTGTTTATAGCTTCTTTGTTTGTTTTTCCTAGAAACAAGGTTCTCTAAAAATAATAATCTGTTCACAAAGCCTTTGCTGTTTTGAAAGCCTGGGAATAGAGTTTAAAGTCACTGAATCCCTCAACACTAGGATCAAATGTACTGAGATCTTTCCTTTAGGAAAGGAAGAGGTGAAGATAAAAATGAATAACATTTCAGAGGCCAGTGTCAAAGACAGCACCAGCTCAGCCATGTAGGGCCTTTTCCTGCTGCTGGAAGGGCTACAGAGCTTACCAGTACTTACCAGACTCCAATGGTCACATCTTCCTCTGGCTGCAGGTAGTAGTTACATGTGTGATTCAAACCTTGATCCTGTGGTTTTTTCAAATCAATGAAATAGGGAACCCTTACTGTAGGAAATAAAGAGATGGAAATTAGGATTACTGGTGGATTAATACACACACGTACACACAGACATGCATACAAGCATGCACACTCACACACATGCACACATATGCATCCACACGTACACACACACATGCACACCCACATGCACACACTGCAGAAGCTCTCAGAAAGCACCAAGTCCTTTTCCTGTGCAATCTTACAATGGTGCCAGACCTGCAGGCCCAGCCTCAGGCAGGGTATGGGCTGAGGCCAGCATGGGCAGGGACAGATACTACAGTGAGGGCGAGGTCTGTGTAGAGACTGGAACACTAAGGTCTAAGGTCACTCAAGGTGTGAGAAGATGCAAGTAAGGGAAGGAAAGATCCCCAACAGGTCTTAAGGATGGGCCAGCCAGGAGGGAGGCTAGGGAGGCTGAGCCTGCGAATAACTCAGGTGCCTAGTGGAGTGGGACATACACAGCAGGAAAGGGGATGGCGCTAAAGGATCTGATGAGCGTAGGGTGGCAAACAAGGTAAAGGGGATTCCAAAGTTTCTAGGACTGTTGCCTAACACAGAAAAGACAGCAGAAGGTAAGGTGTGGGGGCAGCAAGAGGGATGAATCCACAGGACCCATGCAGAGCAGAGTGAAGTCAGTGCAATGGCCCAGCAGAAGTCCTACATTGACCAGGTCATCTGCCAGCAGGACAGCAAGTGAATTAACCAGCACTCCACACTGTGGAAGACCATGAGGCCCTTAGACCTGGAGGAACCTCCAGGACCTGCGGGCAGAGAGGAGCAAGGTGACTGTGGGTGCAGGTGCGGTAGCCCCACTTTGCTATTGTAAAAACATGCCAATGAAACACAACCCCCACATGTGGCTGGGAGGAAATACAGAAAGACAGAAGCCAGGCTGCTCATATAGCTTCAAAGTGTGTGTGTGGGGAGAATGGGGGCAATTTTTTCCTTATATACCATTATAGTCTTATTGCTTTTGGTGAACACAACTTTAAAATAAGTTTAACTGAAAAATAAAAAATTTAAAATAAACCCATGAACCCTGAGGTGGGATTTTTCTGCTTTATAAAATGGCAACTCCCAAAAGAGGCAGTGACAGAGAGCAGTGCGGGCCTGGCTTCCCTCTGGCGGGTCCTGCCCCTGGGGAAGCTCTGCTGCTGACAGCTGTCTCTGGTGAAGACAGGGGTTGCATGACTCCCACGTCCGCGTGGCACACTGCACATCTAGCCTCACTTCCTCAAATGTCACCAGGCTGGACTCACGAGGACATGGGGACATACACACTCCTTCCCAGAAACTCCCTGAGCGTCTGTCCCAGACCACGTGGGGAGACAGTTCCCCTGACCAGGGCTGCTGTTCATACCCCACCTTCTTAATCCATCTCTTCCCCAGGAAACAGATACATCTTCAAAACTTTAATAAGAAGTTTCTCTCAAAATAAAAAATGGCAAAGGAGGTGATCCACATCCCCATTAGCTCCAGCTGAGCCAGGCCACACAGCCTTTGAGGCAAGTCACCATCATCACCATCTGACGGCTCCTATTAGATTGCCGGCTCACATGATAGAGCTGGATTTTTTGATACCAGCCTGGGCAACATGGCAAAACCTCATCTCTACAAAAAAATGTAAGAATTACCCAGGCAAGGTGACATGCACCTGTGATCCCAGCCACTTGGGAGGCTGAGGAGGGAGAATCACTTGAGCTCAGCAGGTCAAGGCTGTAGTAAGCCAAGATTGTACCACTGCATTCCAGCCTGAGTGACAGAGAGACCCTGTTTCAAAAAAAAAAAAAAAGAATTGGCTTTGAACCCAGCAGCCCGGCTGCACAGCCCTGCCTCCTGGCTGGCTGGACAGGAAGTCAGGGAGGTAATAAGCCTGGCCCCTGAGAGGCCTGGAAGGTCCACCTGCCCTGTTATGGGCTGAGTTGTGCTCCCCAAGAAAGACTATGTTCAAGGCCTCACCCCCAGTACCTAAGAGTGTGACCTTACTTGGAAACAGGGTCTTTATGGAGGTAATCAAGCTCAAATGAGGTCACTGGGTGGATACTAACCCAAATGACTGGTGTCCTTATAAAATGGGGACATTTAGACACAGAGACAGAGGGAAGACCATGAAAAGACAACCAAGAAGATGGAGAAGATGGAAGCAGAGATTTGAGGGAAGCTTCTCCAAGCTGGGAATGCTGCCAGACAGACAGGCAAGAAGGGTCCACCTCAGCGTCTCAGGAGGAGCTGGGCCCGCCCACACCTCAACCTCGGACTCTCAGCCTCCATGACCATGAGAGGATACATTTGTTTTAAGCCACCCAGTTTGCAGGTTTGTTAGAGTGGTCCCAAAAAATAAATGCAGTCAGCCGGGCGTGGTGACTCACACCTATAACCCTAGCACTTTGTGAGGCCAAGGTGGATGGATCACCTGAGGTCAGGAGTTCGAGACCAGCCTGGCCAACATGGCAAAACCCCGTCTCTACTAAAACTATAAAAATTAGCTGGGCGTGGTGGTGTGCACCTGTAATCCCAGCTACTTGGGAGCCTGAAGCAGGAGAATGGCTTGAACCCCGGAGGTGGAGGTTGCAGTGAGCTGAGACCATGCCACTTCACTCCAGCCTAGGTGAAAGAGTGAGACTCTGTCAAAAAGAAAAGAAAAGAAAAGAAAAGAAAAGAAAAGAAAAGAAAGAAGGGGAGGGAAGGAAAGGAAAGAAGGGAGGAAGGGAAGAAAGAGAAGAGAGAAAGAGAAGAGAGAGGAAGGAAGGAGAGAGAGAGGGAGGGAGGGAGGGAGGGAGGGAAAGAAAGGCAGGTTCTTCTGCAACAGGAAACAATTGGAGAAACTGGTTATTTTACCAAGGCTTTGACTGGAATGGCCTGCTTTCCTTTAAGGATTCAAAGGACTTATAGAGACAATAAAAGCCCCGTGGGTAAAACTGGCCTCATACCTTGTCTATACAGTCCCCATACAGGGTTCCTGACCTGTGGTAAAGAATGTCACTTTCTAATAGGCCCAGGAGCCCCAAGTTATTTTAGGACCTCAAGAAGACAGGAATTTACCAAACTCATAGGTATTTGAGGATACGAACCCATGACTGGACTCAGTTTTTAAAAAGTCTTATCGGAGATTCCTTATGGAACAGAGTTCTACCAAAGCCAATTTAAGAAGCCTATGTAAAAAATTATTACTTGTGTTGCAATTTATGTAAATAATCAGGCCAAGTATAATAAGACTAATGTTTATTTTGCAAACAAATCAGTCTTATAATGATTTGGTTTTTAATAAAAATGGGGACTGGAGAGAGAAAACTTGTGCTTCGAAAAAATATATATATAGTATACCTGTTGTTAGATGTTCTTGCATTTTTCCTGCAGTTTGGAAGGACCAAATCTTAAATTCTTTGTGGGCTACAAGTCACCAAACTAATGCATTCAAATCTTTACTTTTAAAACTGGGAATTGCACTCTTTACCCTATTCCTCATTATTAACCTTATAGTTCACTGTTCCCTTAAATGCAGTGCTAAAACTATAGATGACAATAGTAATGCCTTTGCCATGCAAGCCTTGGATCTCCAGCCATGCCTGTGTGAGTATGCTCAGAGCTGCAAAGTGGTTCCATTCCTTTCACCTTGGGGTAAACACCTACCCCCACTACACTCCTGGCCGGCAGGAAGAAGTTAGAGCTGTCTTTGCCCTTTCTCCATCTTCATTAGCTAACACCTGAAAATTAAGGTGTTATGAAACCCAAAGGGGTATGAGACGCGGTGGCGCATGCCTACAATCCCAGCACTTTGGGAGGCCAAGGCGGGTGGATCACGAGGTCAGGAGTTCGAGACTAGCTTGGCCAGCATAGAGAAACCCTGTCTCTACTAAAACTATAAAAATTAGCCAGGCATGGTGGTGCGCGCCTATAGTCCCAGCTACTTGGGAGCCTGAGGCAAGAGATTGCTTGAACCCGGGAAGCAAAGATTGCAGTGAGCTGAGATCGTGCCACTGCACTCCAGTCTGGGTGACAGAACAAGGCTCTGTCTCAAAAAACAAACAAACAAACAAACAAAAAACCAAAAACAAAAAACGAGAGGGAGGGACTGAAACTACCATTCCAGAACTGTAACTGAGACAGTGAAAGAGATCTGACCTGACTGACTCCATCTTGGTTCTAACCTCCACACTGTCCTTGTTTACTCCTGGCCATAGGCTAAACTAACTTTGGGAGGAGCTTAGTTTATAGTTTAAAGCAAAGATGATACCCTTTCTGGAAACAAACCTCCTTCTTGCCTGGGGACTAGACTGCCTTTTTAGGACTAACATTTTGGCTACAAGATTGGAAATTGTTGTGGTTTAGGAGTCATGCAGCTGGAGGCTACAAGACTCTGACCCCTCCCCAAATTGCTCGTGGTGATAAAATCACTATTGTAAAACCTAAGACCAGTGCTTGAGATATTTTGCAGACCCTGAACTTGATGGATCAGGTGGCACCATCCAGATGATAAACTAGCTCATCTGATCCTGTGGCCCCCACAACACAGGAACTGACTCAGCGCAAGAAGACAGCTTTGACTCCCTATGATTTCATCTCTGAGCTGACCATCAGCACTTCCAGCTCACCGGCTTCCCCACACCCACCAAGTTGTCCTTAAAAACTCTGATCCCTGAATGCTACCGGAGAGTGATTTGAGTAATAATAAAACTCCAATCTCCTGGGGAAAAAAAAAAAAACAACATGGTCATACAAGTATTTAGATTTTATCCTGGCAAGGGGACTCAGAGAAGGCTCCCGACCAGAGGGAGTGCCTGGAAAGCAAGTCCACTTCAGGCTCTGGAGTGGGAAAATGAGTCCACTTCAGACTCTAGGGCCCACTCCTGCCGCCTCATCCTGGGAATTCACCACACACTTCGGGAGCCTGAGAGCTGCAGCCCAGGGTGCAAGTCTCTCATCTGACAGCCGGGGGGGGGGGGGGGGTGGCCTCCCCAATACAACTCTGAATATCCACGCCTGGGGCCCACTGCCCATCCCACATCTAGACCCACTCAGCCAAATCCTGCCTCTGATGCTGGAACCAGCCCTGATTCTGCCAGATGGGGAGCGGGCACCATTGAGGGCCGAGGACACTGGGCTTCCACCGGCTCCACTTCAGGCCTCACTCAGTTCTGTGTCTGGAGAAGGATGCCAAGCTCTTGGGACACAAACTGTCCAAGAGTTCTGAGAGCATTCCCCGGCCACTGAAAAGTATTTTACAAGGATTAGCAGCTAATCCAGAAAGCTTCCAAGCCCAAGAAATCTAAGAACTAGGAAGCCAAATTCTACTCCAGGACGGCCTCATTCCAGGAAGCTGGTCTTCCAGTTCACTTTTACTCGGTTTAGAAACAACCATGAGGCTGGGTGTGGTGGCTTATGCCTATAATCCCAGCACTTTGGGAGGCCGAGGTGGGCGGATCACCTGAGGTCAGGAGTTCGAGACCAGCCTGACCAACATGGAGAAACCCCATCTCTACTAAAAATACAAAATTAGCCGGGCATGGTGGCGCATGCCTGTAATTTCAGCTACTCGGGAAGGCTGAGGCAGGAGAATCGCTTGAACCCAGAAGGCGGAGGTTGCAGTGAGCTGAGATTGTGCCACTGCACTCTAGCCTGGGCAACTAAGAGCGAAACTGTCTCAAAAAAAAAAAAAAAAAGAGAGAAAAAAGAAACAACCATGAAAAGGAGGCACAGTGACTGCTCTGAAGTCCCCCAGATACTGCCTGGCACCTTCTTTTCCGCAGCAGCACCTCCAACCAGCGTCATGTGGCATGGGAGGCATGGAGCTTGGCTGGTCCCAGGGATCACACAGCCCCAGAGCGGGTGGCTGTAGGAACCACCTGGCCAGTATTACTCTAAATGAGCAGAAATGCTTCAAAGTGAGATGGGTGGTGAGATGGGTTGGTGTGTACAGGGTCACAGGATCCACCCAGGGCCAGAAGCACTACTGGCTCACTCCTGCAGACCAGTGCCAGGCGAGTGCCAGGACCCTCTGGCCTCCCGCATGGTCAGATCACCCATGGACATCGACTCTTTGTGGCCCCTGTGACTCTGGCATGCTGGCTGGAGTCCACCCTGCCCAGGCCCCTGCTTCATCCACAGGCCTGGGGTGGGGACAGAATGCTCAGCCCCGTGGCAGCCCCACAGGAGTGGCCCGGGCAGTGTGCCGCCACTGAGGTCCAGCTCTCCCATGGCTCCCTCTCACAGGCTCTTCTGAACTGGGAGCTCCTCACAGGGGCCCCAGCACCATGGGCAAGCAAGGCCCACAGGGCTGCTGGGACTGAGGCCTCTAGCTGCTCCTGCTTCCCCCAGTTTTCACTGTCCACCCTCCAGTTACGTCATCACGTACCAGCAACCACAAACATCAACAGGCAGGATGGAGAATGGATTCTGCACGCACGGGTGCCGTGGAGAGTGAAGGAGTGAGAATGTGAGGGTGGAAAACGACCTGCTCTGTCATACTTCTTTTAGCTCACCTGCAAAATATTTGGCAGGGGAAAGGCTGAAACTACTGAGCTGTGATGGTCTTTGAGTGCTGAGGGTCTGAACACGGAGCTAAGTCTCATTCCAATCACTGTGAGTAACAGAGCAGCCTTGATACCCGCAGCCATAAGAGGTGTGGTGTCAACAAGGGAAAGCCTGGGTTGGTTATTTGGGTTTTATCAAATTCCAATTACCTGATGCAGGCTTACAGGGCCTTCCGTGTGAAAAAAGAGGGACAAGAAAAGAAAGGTAACAGGAGTTAACAGGGACTGCTCAGGGGAAGGACAAAGAGGAATCTGGCCCTTTGCTTTAAAAACAAATGCATGATGATAGATCGGACCTATTTCCAAAAAATCCCTGCCTAGCCTGTAAACCAAGACATGACTTTCACCAAGAGATTCCTTCTTGATCTGAAGGCAAGTAACGGCTGGGAAGATATTCTAGGCTTCATAAATGCTGAGTCTCATCCAAACATCTTTTGGATGGGATCAGACTGTGAATACAAGTATTGAAAAGCACATATATTTATGTGTATGTAAACGGACACATATAAAAAGGGTCAGTAGGAAATAAACTACAGTGTTAACAAGGATTTTCTCAGAGTAATGTTCATTTTCTTATTTATTCTATTGAGAGTTCTTTTTTTAGCTAATTCTTTGTTTCTAGAATAATCATGATGTTTTGCTTATGAAAATTTATTTAAAGTAGAATAATGCCTTAAATTGTAGTTGCTATGTTTCTTTAAAAGCTTATTTATCTAATTTATACATTTGGTTTCAGATAGATTTGCTGTGAAGAATATTTTAACCACATTCTAGCGCCCAAGAGATTGCTACTCCTCCTGTAATGTTGAATGGATGCCCAGGTCATGCTTCTTGTCTGGAGACAAGAGCAGAGGCACCTCCCCAACAAAACTCCAAATCACCGCAGGGCCACGCCACAGACCCCACCTCCTTGGCGCCACAGACAGGCACAGACCTGTAAACCTTGGATGCACATTACAACTGGAAAACCAACAAGCTCCATGCTGCTCCTCTGAAGACTGCCCTTCCTCCCAAAGGGGGAGACAGAGACCCACACTTGGAAGGGCCTCACGCACTGACAAAATACACCGTGGCTTCCTGGGGAGGACAGTGTGGCCTGGAGATGAGGGTCGCTCATCATGGGGAGGAGGGAGGAGTAGGGTGTGGGGGCCAGGCAGATGCCCAGGGGGGTGAGGCAGAAGGCATGTCCAATCGCTGCTCCCAGGGACACTGTTTCTTGGTGCTAGACCTTTGGTCAACTTTTCAAAAGAGGCTGGAAACACAGATTTTTATCATACTGGCAACTAAAAATCTCTTTCAAAAACACCACTGGGCTGGGTGCAGTGGCTCACGCCTGTACTCCCAGCGCTTTGGGAGGCCAAGGCGGGAGGATCTTTTGAGCCCAGGAGTTTGACGCCAGCCTGGGCAACATGGCAAAACCCCATCTCCACTAAATATAAAAAATTAGCCAGATGTGGTGGTGGTGGGTGCCTGGAGTCCCAGCAACTCAGGAGGCTAATGTGAGAGGATCACCTGAACCTGGAAGGTCGAGGCTGCAGTGAGCCATGATCACACCCCTGCAGTCCAGCTGGGGCAACAGAGCCACGCCCTGTCTCAGAACAAAACAAAACAACAAAACAAAATGCCACTGTAGGCTCTCCTACTCCAGTGTGGCAAACAGGTGGAAGGAAATCATTAAGGATGGGCAACACCCTGGGAGGCTCAGCCTCCCCTACCCAAGCCCAGCCCTACTCTCCCATGCCACGGGGCTGGACCAGGAGAACCCAAAGTTCTCCCTCATAGCAGTCTGCCACTTCCTTAGGAAATCCACAGAGCAAAATCTGTAGGCTGTGTGTCTACAGTAGCCCAAACAATCAAGTTAAAGAAAATCTATTCAATTCAAACATTTGCTGGGAGCCCACAATGTACTAGGCCACACAGGGCAATGCACCCCACACACCCTCCCTTAAGAACCAGCTCACGTGCCCGGCAGCAAAGGCACCTGCCCAAGGAGGCCAGCAAAGGTGCAAAAGCTGTGAGGGTCAAGTCTGAGGTCTGTTGATGGTGAACCTGCAGTCCTTGTAGCTTCGTGTTTATACCTAAGCCCCAAATTCTTTCTGGGCTGTACTATGTATATTTAAGGAACATTAAAGTCAGAAAAACAAAACTCTCATCATTTTGGTATACTGTTAGTTTCTTTTTGAGTTCGTGCTTCTTACAAGTGGCAAAACTTAGAGATGAAAAATTCCTAGAAGTTCTACTTTTCCGTTAGAAAAATCAAATGCCTCTTAGTACACTACATGTGTTTTACAATTAAGACACCCAAATAAAAAAGTCAGATTTACAAAGTATTAAATAACCTTACAATTTCTGTTCTTCTTACCAGCATTAAAAAAACAAAAACAAAAACAAAGAAACAGAAATTCCTTTTTTAGCCAGTCATTTCCTAAGTTTCTGTGATTAAGTCTATTATAGACTGAACACCCAAACTCATAAGCCCAGATGCCTGCAGAGGGAGTCTGGAGCCTCTCAGTACCTCCTGTGTTCCTCTGTGGCCTCCTCCTTTCCTCCTCCTCCCACCCCACCAGCTCACCTGCTGCCTCAGCAATATCAGGCCCAGCTTTGCAAGCCTTAAACTCCCAAACACGCAAGGCCAGACTCACTATGTGCAAACCAATCTAGCTACAAAGTGACCCCAGAGCCCCTGCCTCATCCTGTTCTAATGCTGTCAGCACCTGCCTCTCAGGCTGTCCTTCACAGAACACCCGCCGTGTGCAAGCCCTCATTGTTCTCAAACAACCTCGTTTGTTTGAGAACAACCTCGAGGTTGTTCTCAAACCTCGTACCCACAGATGCAGTCCTTTCCTTGGAGCCTCACTTGTAGGACTGTTCCCAGGGCCATGTGCCCAGAGCCTCTGCCTTCGACCTCATGGGCTTGATACATCTGCACCTTTCTCCTTCCACATCTCCAAAAGCAAATACACAACATGAAAAAACACACAAGATCCAAGTTCACTCAAGGAGACTACAATACCTACAAGGGCCAGCACAAAATTCCACAGAAACCAAAGTACTGTATATTTGGATTTTTTAGGGGTATAAAAAACTAATTTGTTTTAAAAAAGAAACTATATTTTTTAGTGGTCATCTTTTCTAAAGGCAGTTAGGCTCCTAGAATGCACAACTGACAAGGCATCTCCAACATGATGGCTTCAGCTGACTTCTCAGGTTGTCAACATTTTTACTCACCTCAGCTGAAGACAGACACGCTGGGCCCCCAGTGCAGTGTAGTCTTCTGTGGACACAAATCCAGCACCGGAGAGCAACCCTAGCACAGAAAGTCCTCTAGCTGGGAAAGGGCACAGGGACCTTTCTGGGTAATAAAAGTGTTCTATTTCTCAATCTGGGTGGTAGCTCTACCTCTCTCTCTATAAAGATATAGGTATATAAACTGTACACTTAAGATATATACCCTTCACTGCATGTAAACTAAATCACCATTAAAGTAAAAAGACTCCCCCTAAAATCAGACATCATCATGAAAAGGAACCCTTACTAAAATTAAAGGAAAAATGGACACATACCACTTACCGAAATTCAAGAAAATCAGTTTGGCCTGTATTCCAGGACATAGTTTGATGAGAAATGGAATGGCAATGTACAACCCCAAAACACAGAAGAGTATCTTCCTCAGGCGCAACCATAGGCCCTTTCGCCTGCAAGAGAAAAGCAATGAATCGGTCAAAAGGCAGTAGGTGTCATTTTGCTGTAGTTTGTCAATAGTGTTATGAAAATCCCTAAAGAGCCACACGTATTTTTTTTTTCCACAAGGATACTGCCAATAATAAAAGTAGCCTCCCACCTGCCTTTGCTCAAGTAATTATTTTAGATAGTCTTTAACTTGAGCTTAGAACTCTACTGGGGGTAAGAGGAACTTTTTTTCTTGAAAGACAAAGAAATAGCTAATGATTTCTTACATTTGCCCTTGCGGGAGAATCCAGCAGAGAAAGCAGACCCCACAATGCCCCCCACCTGACATCAGACCCCGGCTGTAACCTCATATCAGGGAAGAGGCCTCCTCAGGCCTCCCGATCAGTCTTCTGTGAGCCAACTGCAGGCAGGCGTAGGTTACTCATTAGCTCCTGGTAGGAAGCACGCAGACCAAGGACATCAACAGAACCTGCCTGACCAGGTCCTCGGAGAGCAGGAGGCTAAGAACTGGCACGGTGTGTCCTTGCATTTACGTGTGGGCGAGCCCCTCTGTACCCACTCAACAGAGGACCCTTTTCCAGGCCCGTCAAGCCAGGTCGCATGACCCTCTTCTAATTCCTCTCCAGCTCCAGAGTTCTCATCATGTTCCCAAACCTCCTTTCAAAACTATCTCTAACCCGGTGATTCTCAAACTCCTTGGTCTCAGGACTTCTCTACAGTACAAAATTGAGGACCCTACAGAGCTTCTGCTCAAAGAGCTTTTTAACTTCTCATTTGACAGACAGTCAAAAACAGTTTATATTTATGATGATCTGTCATATGAGAAGTTAAAGATAAGACATTTTAAAATGTCTATTAATTCATCTAATAATAACAATCCATTACATGTTGTTATAAACAGTATTTGTTATGAAAAATAATTTTCCAATACAAAAAATTTTAGTGAGGAGAAAACCAAAAAATTTTAGTGAGAAGAGTGACATTAACATTATTACACCTTTCTCTAAGTCAGAGAGCTTAACAGAAAGATGGACTCTCCTATCTGCTTCTGCATGCAACGTGCTGTGAATCCACATATCACATATCATCTGGAAAACCTCACTAAACACCCATGAGAGGAGGATGAAAAAAGGCAAATCACACCTTGACACTATTATGGAAATCGGTCGGACCTTACTGACCCTCTGCAAGGATCTGGGAACGAAAGAGTGCCAAGGGCACACCTGTAGGGCCACCGTTCTAACTTACCATATGACTCTAAATCTAGTGGGACAAGCTATCTCTGGACTGTTTCCAAACAGTCTTAAAACCACATATTGAACTGCTGATACAAGCAACAATACAGATGAATCTCAAAATGATTGTTATGTTAAATAAGACATCCAAAAAAGACCATATACTATGTAATTCCATGTATAAAATTCTAGAAAAGGTAAAACTCTAAGGACAGAAAAACAGAACAGAGAGAGGTTGCCAGGGGCTGGGGGTGGAGCAGTTGGACTGTAAGGGCCAGGAGAGGGTCTTGGAGTGATGGAACATACTTTACCTTGATGTGGCTGTGGTTACACGATGGCATACATTTGTCAAGACTCACTCAATTGTACACTTAGAATCCATGAACTTTGTCATATGTAAATAATCTCAATAAAACTGATGTAAATAATAAAGCTGACAAACACCTCAATAAAGCTGATGACAAATATGCACATCCGATAATGTAACTCATTCACTCATTTTCCTGGTTCATTCAGAGATCATCATCGAGAGCCTGGCACTCGCAGGTGGTGGACAGTCAGGGCAGCAAAGGATGGCGCCCACACTTGTGCTGTGCTCACAGCCCACTGGGCGTTAATCAAGCACAAGGGCCGTGGCAGGCTGGGTGAGAGGTACCTGCTGCTGGGGATACTGTCCAGGGTGATCTGAGCTAGTTGGGCTACCAGGGACAAGGCCATTGGACTGATACAGTAATTTAGGAATACAAGAGTTAACTAGATGGTGGGGAGAACAGTTTAAAATGGCATCGTAAACACCATACATGATCTAGCTTTTCAAAGAGGGTATATTAATCACAATATTGAGGTTCAAAGTGCCAGCTCTGAAGTCTGGTTCAACATCTAACCCATCACTTACTATCTGTGTAATCTTGAACAAGCGATTTAACCTCTCTGAGCCTTGTTTTCCTTAATGCTTGGTAAGGATGATAATGGTACCTCCTTTGTGTAGGTTCCTGGAAGGATTACACACAGTAACACATGTAGACTGCACATGTGAGTCCTTGCACCAAACCTGCAACACATCTTAGCTTCCATCACCAACTCTTTATTCTTGTTAAAGAGCAGGGTCTGACACAGCTAATGGCCCTGGCAGGGAGAAATTGGGAAAATGTGAGAGGTTGGAAGAGGACCAGAAAGACTCAGAACGTTATCCTGAGAGAAAACGAAAAGCCCATAAAAAGAAAGAAGCCTGCAATCAAGTGTGCCACCACTTCAATGCCTGGTGCCTATGCCTGGATCATCTGTGGTTAGTTCTGTGTCCCTCCCACAATCTCCTTACTCATCTTTCAGCACCTGCACAGATCTCTGCCCTACTGTAAGGCGTCAAGTGGTTTGCAATTTTGTGCCTCAAGAGAAAGGAAAGCCTATGTCCACACAAAGACTTGTTCAAAAATGTTCACAGCTTCAGCCTGGGCAACAACAGTGAAACTCTGTCTCAAAAAAAAAAAAAAAAAAAAAAAAAAGAGAAAGTTCAGTTTTACTCACAGTAGCCAAAAACAGAAACAACCCAAATGGCCATCAATGAATGAATGGATAAACAAACCATGGTATGCCCTTAGAATAGAATATAATGCAGCAATAAAATGAACTAAACTATTGATACATGCAACCATGCAGATGAATCTCAAAATAACATGTTAAGCAACAGAAACCACATGAAAGATGGCCAGGTCACTGGCAGATTTTCACTGACATATGATTTCACCCAAAAGGTATCTCTACTCATTAGCAAAACCAGTACAGGCACAACACATTTTATTGCACTTCACTTTACTGCATTTTGCAGATACCACATTTTTTTTTTTTTTTTACAAATTCAAGGTTTGTGGCAACTCTGCACTAAGCAAGTCTGTCAGTACCATTTTTCCAACATTCCAACAGCATGTGCTCGCTTTGTATCTTTGGGTCAGTATTTTTTACCGGTAAAGTTTTTTTGTTGTTGTTTGCTTTGAGATGAGGTCGCATTCTGTCACCCAAGTTGGAGTGCAGTGGCACAATTATAGCTTACTGCAGCCTCTACCTCCCAGATCCAAGCCATCCTCCCACCTTGGCCTCCCAAGTAGCTTGGATCACAAGCATGTGCCACCATACCCAGCCAGGTTTATTTTTTATTTTGTAGAGACGAGGTCTCCCTATGTTGCCCGGGCTGGTCTTGAACTCCTGGGCTCAAGTGATCCTACCATCTTGGCCTCCCAAAGGGTTGGGATTATGGGTGTGAGCCACAACCTCCCAGACTCAAGTGATCCTCCCACCTGAGTCCCCTGAGTAGCTGGGGCTGTTATAGACATGTGCCATTATGCCCAGCTAATTTTTAATTTTTTTGTAGGGACAGTGTCTCCCTACGTTGCCCAGGCTGGTCTCGAACTCCTAGGCTAGGGCAATCCACCCACCCTGGCCTTCCAAAGTGCTGGGATTACAGGCATGAGCCACCATACCTGGCCTAAAGTTTTTTTGTTTTTTTTTTTGAGACGGAGTCTCGCTCTGTCGCCCAGGCTGGAGTGCAGTGGCCGGATCTCGGCTCACTGCAAGCTCCGCCTCCCGGGTTTATGCCATTCTCCTGCCTCAGCCTCCCAAGTAGCTGGGACTACAGGCGCCTGCCACCTCGCCCGGCTAGTTTTTTGTATTTTTTTAAGTAGAGACGGGGTTTCACCGTGTTAACCAGGATGGTCTTGATCTCCTGACCTCGTGATCCACCCGTCTCGGCCTCCCAAAGTGCTGGGATTACAGGCTTGAGCCACCGCGCCCGGCCCGTAAAGTATTTTTAAATTAAGGTATGTACACTGTTTTCTTAGATAAAACCTGCCAAAACTCACATAAGAAATAGACAATCTGAACAAGCCTGTTTCTATTAAATAAATTGAATCAATAATTAACAACCTTTCATTAAGACTGACATTTCTATCTTGAATTTCATGCTTTACTAAAGTCTCTGCTGCTAAGGCTCTATTTCCTCCCCCAGTGAAACTACATTAGTATCCCACTAGCCCAGGGGAGCAGTAAACTTTCTCTGCAAAGACTAGATCCTTTTTTACGCTTTGCAGGCCCCGTAGTCACTGTCTCAACTACTCAGCTCTCCTGCTACAGCATGAAGGCAGCCACAGACAACATGGAAATGAGTGTGACTATGTTCCAATAAAACTTTATGGACACAGATATGAACGTTACATCAAAAACAAACAAACAAACAAACAAACAAACAAAAAAAACCTTTCAAAACAGAAATCACTGGGCCCAGATGGGTTCACTGGGGAATTCTACCAAACATTTAAGGAAGAAATTACACCAATTCTCTGCAATCTCTTCCAGAAGACAGAAGCAATCTCTTTTTAACTTATCCTATAAGCTCAGCATTACCCTAAATGAGACAAAGACATTACAAAAAAGAAGACTAAGCTGGGCCTAGTGGTATGTGCCTGTGATCACAGCTACTTGGGAGGCTGAGGCAGGAGGATGGCTTCAGCCCAGGACTTCAAGGCCAGCCTGGGCAACATCTCGGAAAAAAAGAATGAGGTCGGGCACAGTGGCTCACACATGTAATTCCAGCACTTTGGAAGGCCAAGACGGGTGGAGTTCAAGACCACCTGGCCAACACGGGGAAATCCTGTCTCTACTAAAAATACAACAATTAGCTGGGCATGGTGGCAGGCGTCTGTAATCTCAGCTACTTGGAAAGCTGAAGCAGGAGAATCGCTTGAACCTGGGAGGTGGAGGTTGCAGTGAGCTGAGATCACACCACTGCACTTCAGCCTGGGTGACAAAGCAAAAAATAAAATAAAATAATTAAAAAATAAAGAAAGCTAAAGACCAATACTCTCATGAACATAAATGCAAAATCCTCTAAAAAATATTAGCAAAGCAAATTCAATAATGTATAAAAAGAATTATACACTATGGCCAAGTGGGATTTGTCCCAGTTATGCAAGGCTAGTTCAATATAAGAAAATCAATTAACGTAATACATTACATCAACAGGCTAAAAAAGAAAAATCACATGATCATATAAATAGACGCAAAAAAGCATCTGACAAAATCTACACCCATTCATGATTAAAAAGCCTCAGCACACTAGGAATAAAGGGCAACTTCCTCAACTTGATAATATCTACAAAAAACAGTTAACATCTTACTTAATGATGAAAAGCTTGAAGCTTTCCTGCTAAGATTAAGAACAAAGCAAGATTACACAATAAAACAAGAAAAGGAGATAACAGGTATAGAGACCGGGGAAGGAAAAAAATAAAATTGTTTGCAGATCACATGACTGTCTATGTAGAAGATCTAAAACTTGGAACTAATTAGTGATTATTGCAAGGTTCCAAGATACAAAGTTAATATACATAAGCCAGTAGTTTGCATATATACCAGCAATGTGAAATCCAAAACATATTGCCATTTACATTAGCAACCCCCACAATGAACTACTTAGATACAAATCCAACAAAATATGTACAAGATCTAAATAAGAAAAACTATAAAACTCTGATGAAACATATAAAGGAAAAACTAAATAAAGAGATATTCCATCTTCATGGATAGGAAGGCCCAATATTGTCAATATGTCAGTTCTTCCCAACTTTGTAGATTCAATATAATCACAATCAAATCCCAGCAAGTTATTTCCTTGGATATTGACAAACTGATCCTAAAGTTTATATAGAGAGGCAAAAGACTCAGGATAGACAGCATTAAAGGAGAAGAACAAACTTGGAGGATTGACACAACCTGGCTTGAATACTTACAATAAAGCCACAGTAATCAAGACAGTGGTGTACTGTCAAAAATACGAATAGACCAACGAGCCTAGAAATAGACCCACATAACTATAATCAACCGATCTGTGACAAAGGAGCAAGGGCAATACAATGGAGTAAAGATGATCTTTTCCACAAATGGTGCTGTAACAACTGTATATTCATACGGGAAAAAAAATGAATGAAGATATAGACCTGATACCCTTCACAAAAATAACTCAAAATGCGTCATAGACCTAAATGTAAAAACCAGAAAACTGTAAAACTCTTAGGAGATAACAGAGAAAAAAATTTAGGTGAACTTGGGTATGATGAAGACTTTTTTTTTTTTTTTCCCCCTGGAGACGGAGTCTCGCTCTGTCACCTAAGCTGGAGTGCAGTGGCGCCATCTCGGCTCACTGCAACCTCTGCCTCCTAGGTTCAAGCAATTCTCCTGCCTCAGTCTCCTGAGCAGCTGAGACTACAGGCGAGTGCCACCACCCCCAGTTGATTTTTTGTATTTTTAGCAGAGACGGGTTTTCACCGTGTTAGCCAGGATGGTCTCGATCTCCTGATCTTGTGATCCGCCCACCTCAGCCTCCCAAAGTGCTGGGATTACAAGCGTGAGCCACACAGAGCCCGGCCGATGAAGACTTTTTAGATACAAAACTACCAAGGTAAGATCCATGAAAGAAATATTAATCAGCTAGGCTTCATTAAACTTGAAAACTTCTGCTCTGTGAAAGACAATGTCAAAAGAATGAGAAGATAAGCCACAGACAGGGAAAAACATATTGACAAAAGTGTATCTGATAAAAGACTGTTATACAAAATATACAAAGAACTCTTAAAATTTGATAATAAGAAAACAAATGACTGGATTTTACAAGAAGCAAAGGACCTGAACAGACACCTCTCCAAAGAAGATGCACAGATGGCAAGTAAGCATATGAAAAGGTGTTCACATATATGTAATCAGAGAAAGGCAAATTAAAACAACAAGATATCACTACACACTATTAGAATGGCCAAAATGCAAAACACTGATAACACTAAATGCTAGGAGAATGTGGAGCAATAGGAATTCTCATTCATTCCCAGTGGGAATGCAAACATGGTACACAGTCACTTGGGAAGACAGTTTGGCAACTCCTCCCAAAACTAAAGATATTCTTACTATATGATCTAGCAATCAGGCTCCTTGGTACTTACTCAAATAAATGAAAAATATATGTCCACACAAAAACCTGTATACAGACATTTACAGCAGCTTTATTAATAACTGCCAAAAGTTTGCTATTCACATTAGCAACCCTCAAAACGAACTACTTAGATACAAGTCCAACAAAATATGTACAAGACCTAAATAAGAAAAACTATAAAACTGCAAAAAGTTTGGCAGTCATTAATAACGATAAGATAACCAAGATAAGATGTCCTATGATAGGTGAGTGAATAAATAAACTGGTACATCCAGACAATGGAATATTATTCAATGCTAAACAGAAATCAGCAATCAAGCCATGAAAAGAACATGGCAGAAACTTAATATTACTTAGTGAAGCTTATTACTAAGTGAAAGAAGCTCATCTCAAAAGGCTATATACTATATGACTCCAAGTATGTGACATTCTGTAAAAGGTAAAACTATGGAGATGGCAAAAAGATTAGTGGTCATCCAGGGATGGCACAGATTTTTAGGGCAGTGAAACTATTGTGTATGATATAACAATGGTAAATAAGTATTATACATTTGTCGAAATCTCATAAAATGCACATCAAGCGTGAACCCTACTTAATGCAAACTATGGATTTGGGGTGATGATGTGTCAATGCTGGTTCACTGATTCTAGCAAACATACCATTGCAGTGCAGGATGTGGATAGTGTGGCATACCATGTGTGACAGGGGCGGGAAGGGAGTGCACGGGAAATTCTGTACTTCCCACTCGATTCTGCTGCAGACCTAAAACTGCTCTAAAAAATAAAGTTGTTTATTATTATTATTATTATTATTATTTGACATGGAGTCCCGCTCTGTTGCCCAGGCTGGAGTGCAGTGGTGCGATCTGCAGGCTCCCCCTCCCGGGTTCACGCCATTCTCCTACCTCAGCCTCCCGAGTAGCTGGGATTACAGGCATCCGCCACCACGCCCGGCTAATTTTTTGTATTTTTAGTAGAGATGGGGTTTCACCATGGTAGCCAGGATGGTCGCGATCTCCTGACCTCGTGATCCACCCGCCTTGGCCTCCCAAAGTGCTGAGATTATACAGGCGTGAGCCACTGCGCCTGGCCAAGTCTACTAATTTTTTAAAGTCAACAATAAAATGTTACTCATAGCTGTCAAGTGTCTTTGGACTCCACAGAAAACCTGAAGCACAGGATGAGAGATGAGGGTGGTACAGGATAAGAGATGAGAATGGCAGTTAGTGTTCAGAGACTTGAGATGGAAATAAAAGTAAATATTACACTAAGAAATCCACAGAACCAGAAAGAGAAAACTACCTAATTTTGAAACCTTCACAGCTTACATATTAGAAGTTTTATATCATTATTTTTACCAGACATATATATAAATAATTAAGTTCTTCAAGAGTCTCATAAGGGACAAGAGTTGGTCATCTGGAAATACTGCCAACCTGGTGTTTTCAGCAGGGTACTCCCCAGCACCCTTCTCTCTCCTGGACTGCAACCATTATCTGTCCTTAAAACTGTACCAGGATGTGTGATTGCGGATGCCTCTTTCTCTCTCATCCTGTGAGTTTTTTCTTCACTTAATTATGAACTACTATATTATTTTAATACCTAAGAGTATAAGTTTCCATAATAAAATTTATTTTTTCTAGATTCCATTTCAGTCAGTGTTATGGTCAAGGATAAATCTTGGCCAGGTGTGGTGGTTCACACCTGTAATCCCAGCACTTTGAGTGGCCAAGGCAGCAGGACCCCTTGAGCCCCTTGAGTTTGAAACTGGCCTGGGCAACACAGGGAGACTCTGTCTCTAAAAAAAAAAATTAAAAATTAGCTGGGCATGGTGTACGTGCCTGTGGTCCTAGAGGATCGCTTGAGCCCAGAAGGAAAGATAAATATCTTCAGCAAGTCTGAAAATCTCTTGGAAAGGCAAACAAATTCTGTAAGTCTGTATTATATTTGAAAAGCATATCAGAAAAGTAAAAATGTTTTCATGTTTTTAAAAAAAGTTCACATATAATGTTGGCTGTGGGTTCGGGAAAAAAAAAAAAAAGGAAAAAAGGCTGGGCGCTGGGGCTCACGCCTGTAATCCCAGCACTTTGGGAGGCCTAGATGGGCGGATGACAAGGTCAGGGATCGAGACCATCCTGTCCAACGTGGTGAAACCCCGTCTGTACTAAAAATACAAAAATTAGCTGGGCATGGTGGTACACGCCTGTAGTCCCACCTACTCAGAAAGCTGAGGCAGGAGAATCGCTTGAATCCAAGAGGCAGAGGTTGCAGTGAGCCGAGATGGCACCACTGCACTCCAGCCTGGGCAACAGAGTGGGACTCTTGTCTAAAAAAAAAAAAAAAAGTTCACAGATAAAAGCAACAAATACAAGAGCAACAAATACAAGAAAAAGCAAGAAACAGACTTATTAAAGTTATTAAACTTATTAAAGTTTTGGGCTAGAAAGAGAATATGAATATACAAAATCAGGGATCAAAAAGGTCAGATGGCTGTAGATGAGATTTTTATTTTTAATAAAGAATACTATGTACTTTGCTAAGCCAAAACAATTTTGATAATTCAATGACACAAACCATTTGGTTAAAAAAAAAAAATGCACTGGGTGTGCTGACTTGAGTCTGTGGTCCCAGCTACTCGCGAGGCTGAGATGGGAGGATTACTTGAGCCCAGGAGGTTGAGGCTCAGTGAGCTGTGACTGAGCCTGTGACTAGCCATGACACTCCGGTCTGGGCAACAAAGCAAGGCTCCACCTCAAAAGAGCGTAAGTACTGAAAACTCACTCAAATTGTGTGGAAAAAAACTAATTAAACCTTTCTCCGAAGGAGGTGTTAGACAAAGTTATCGAAGACTTACATCCTTGAAAGCCACTAATCCCAGAAGGACTGACAAGCATTTCCCCCTAAATTTTAAGAAATAGATATCATATCATACAATCTGGCAAAACGGGGAAAAAAAGAGAGCACATTAAAAATCAAAGCTAGCGGCCAGGCGCGGTGGCTCATGCCTGTAATCCCAGCACTTTGGGAGGCCCAGACGGGTGGATCATGAGGTCAGGAGATCAAGACCATCCTGACTAACATGGTGAAACCCCTTCTCTACTAAAAATACAAAAAATTAGCCGGGCGTGGTGGTGGGCGCCTGTAGTCCCAGCTACTCAAGAGGCTGAGGCAGGAGAATCCTGTGAACCCAGGAGGTGGAGATTGCAGTGAGCCGAGATAGCACCACCACACTCCAGCGTGGGCCACTAAGCAAAACTCCGTCTCAAAAAAAAAAAACAAAAAAAAAATCAAAACTGGCTTTAGTATAATGTGAAAATGGAATCAACATAGCACCACAAAGCAAACCACCAAGAGTTTCAAATATGAAGAGATACAAACATGCTGGTAGTATAAAAACAAATCAGGTAGGAATATAAAATAGTCCAGCTGCTATGGAAAACAGTTTCGCCATTCCTCAAAAAGTTAAGCCTAGAATTACCATATAATCTAGCAATTCCACTCCTCGATATACACTCCAAAGAATTGATATCAGGGACTGAAACAGATAATTGTAGACCAATGTTCATAGCAACATTATTCATAATAGTCAAAAGGTGGAAGTAATCCAGTGTCCATCAACAGATGAATAAATCAACAAATGAACAGATGAATGGATATACATACAATGGAGTATTATTTAGCTACAAAAATGAAATTTGGATGCATGCTATAACATGAACTTTTAAAACATTATGCTAAGTGAAATAAGCCAGACACAAAGGATAAATATTATATGATAAATATTATATGATAAAGAATATGACACATTTATGTGATGTACCTAGAATAGGCAAATTCATACTGACAGAAAGTCTAACAGTGCTTACCAGGAGTTGTGGGAAGGGGATAATGGGGAGGTATTACTTAATGGTTTCAGAGTTTCTATTTGGGATGGTGAAAAGTTCTGGAAATGAATGGTGGTGATGTTTGCAAAACAATGTGAAAGTATTTAATGCCACTAAATTATACACTTCAAAATGATTAAAATGGTAAATTTTATGTTATATATATTTTATACCAATGATAAATGAAATCTAGGGAACATAATGAAAGGCTAACATAACATCAACAAATAGGTTTTATTTCAGGAGCACACGTATCAGCTGCATCAATAACGTGGATGAAAGAGAGGGGCTTAAAAGGTTAGTAAAATTCAATATGTAGTCCCAATAATAAAACCCCTAGTGAAATAGGAATAGAGGACATTCCCTTAAGATGATCAAGTTTATACCTGTTTCAAACCAGTAATCAAACCCAAGCAAAACACAGCAGTAGAATACTAGACAGAGATAGGATATTCACTAGCATCACCATAATTAACACTATTCTGGAAGTGCAAGTTAAAAGAATAAGGCAAGAGAAAATACAAAGTATAACCAAAAAAACTGGAAGATAAAAAAATAGTTGTTATGATTTGGCCCTGTCCCCACCCAAATCTCATCTTGAATTGTAATAATCCCATGTGTCAAAAGCAGGGCCAGGTACAGATAACTGAATCATGGGGGCAGTTTCCCCCATACTGTTCTCATGGTAGTAAATCTCACGAGATCTGGTGGTTTTATAAATGGGAGTTCCACTGCACAAGCTCTCCTGTGTGCCACCATGTAAGACATGATTTTGCTTCTCTTTGCTTTCCACCCCGATAGTGAGGCCTTCCCAGCCATGTGGAACTGTGAGCCCATTAAATCTCTTTCCTTTATAAATTACCCAGTCTCGGCCGGGTGCGGTGGCTCAAGCCTGTAATCCCAGCACTTTGGGAGGCCGAGGAGGGCAGATCACGAGGTCAGGAGATCGAGACCATCCTGGCTAACACAGTGAAACCCTGTCTCTATTAAAAAAATACAAAAAACTAGCCAGGCGAGGTGGCGGGCGCCTGTAGTCCCAGCTACTTGGGAGGCTGAGGCAGGAGAATGGCGTAAACGTGGGAGATGGAGCTTGCAGTGAGCTGAGATCTGGCCACTGCACTCCAGCCTGGGCGACAGAGCGAGACTCTGTCTCAAAAAAAAATTTTTTTTAAATAATAAATAAATAAATAAATAAATTACCCAGTCTCAGGTATATGTTTATTAGCAACGTGAGAACACACTAATACAGTACATTAGTACCCCAAGAGTACTAAACATAAAATCCTAAGCCCCTCAATAGACTGAATGGACCCTCTTTGGGGATCCCAGAGAAACCTGTTAACATAATTACAGCAAATGCAGAAAACGTCTTATCTGAACTTCCCTCATCTGACTAGAGCAGAACTTTATGACAGTCAGCTGCCATAAACCTCGCACTCTGGGAGGATCTCCAGTTAGGTTGATGATTGACCTTGGGTACTAGAGCATTAAAAAAAAAAACTGTAAAAAAGCCTCATCAGAGGCTTCCATCCTATGAATCCTTCACTCACACACACACACCCTTATTAAGCTGGTACATAAACCTTCACCTCTTCTTCAGAGAGCTACTCTCTCTTAGAGTATTGCCATATGCATAATAAACATTTCTTCTGTTAATCTATCTATTGTCATTTAATTCACAGGCCCCCTAACAATTTGGATCTAAGTTGGTGGAAGAAAGGTTTTTTTCTTCCCAAAAGTGACATCATTGGATCTGTCTTTCTTCTCCAATATGATGGATTCCTGCCAGCAAAGACTTTGTCTTTCACCTTTGTCTCCAAGGCATTTAACTCAATGCCAGGCTCATAGTTTGTGCTTGATGAACCCATAACCAAAGAATTACTGTCTCATGATCATTAGTGCAAAAAAACTATCAGAACCACCATCACCTTCTTTGGGCTTCCACTGAGTTTCACACCTTTTTCTATTTCACAGTGTGTGTCTTGCTCCCATTGAAATAACTGCATTGGAAGTCACTCTGCTTGACAGTCATTTGGCTGTGTACTGCAATCTCCTGTAACATTTATTTACAAAATACTGATGTTTGGGACTTGCCCTGGAAATTCTAATTTTATTGGCCTCAAGTTGACCTTGGCCCTTACCCTCTAGACTAGGACTTTTATTATCATTTAAAATAAACTGGACAGCACGGTGGTTCACCTGCAATCCCAGCACTTTGGGAGGCCAAGGCAGGCGGATCACCTGAGGTAGGGACCTGACCAACATGGAGAAACCCTGTCTCTACTAAATATACAAAATTAGCCGGGGGTGGTGGCATATGCCTGTAATCCCACCTACTCGGGAGGCTGAGGCAGAATTGCTAGTACCCACGGGGTGGAGGTTGTGGTGAGCTGAGATCGCACCATTGCACTCCAGCCTGGGCAACAAGAGTGAAACTCTGTCTCCAAAGAAAAAAAAAAAAACACTACACACTGTACCTAACATGGTGCTAGACACACAGTAAACAACCACATTTGATTATTTGTTATTTTACTTTTATTTTTTGAGACAGAGTCTCTCTGAAGCCCAGGCTGGAATGCAATGGCATGATCTCAGCTCACTACAACCTCCACCTCCTGGGCTCAAGAGATTCTCTAGCCTCAGCCTCCCAAGTAGCTGAGATTACAGGTGCCCGCCACCATTCCTGGCTCATTTTTGTATTTTTAGTAGAGACGAGGTTTCACCACATTGACCAGGCTGATCTCAAACTCTTGACCTCATGTGATCCACTTGCCTTGGCCTCCAAAGTGCTAGGATTACAGGTGTGAGCCACCACACCTGGCCTTTTATTTTATTTTTGAGACGGAGTCTCGCTTTGTTGCCCAGGCTGGAATGCAGTGGCAGGATCCCAGCTCACTGTAACCCCTGCCTCCTGGGTTCAAGTGATTCTCCTGCCTCAGCCTCCCAAGTAGCTGGGACTAAAGGCACGTGCCACTACACCTGGCTAATTTTTGTATTTTTCAGTAGAGACGGGGTTTCACCATGTTGGCCAGGCTGGTCTCGAACTCCTGACCTCAGGTGATCTGCCCGCCTCGGCCTCCCAAAGTGCTGGGATTACAGGCCTGAGTCACCACACCTGGTGCAACCACATTTGTTTATTAAAGTGATAGGCTAAATGGAGGGACTGCTAATTAAGTGACTATCTGTATCTCTCAAGCTCAGGACAGTGTTCTTGAAAAGGGTATCTATTTATTGTACATATCTGTCAAAAAGATTTCTCAAAATTAAAATGAATTCTAATTAAAACACACACAGGCCAGGCATGGTAGCTGATGCCTATAATCCCAGCACTTTGGGAGGCCAAAGCAGGAGAATCGCTTGAGGACAGGAGTTCAGGACCAGCCTGTGCAACAATTAAGAGACCAGGTCCCTTAATTAAAACAAAAAAATTAACCAGATGCGGTGGTGCGCACCCGTAGTCCCAGCTACTCTGAAGGCTGAGTCTGTAGTGAGCTATGATCACGTCACTGCATTCCAGCCTGGGCAACACAGCGAGACCCTGTCTATATTTTTATAAACAAACAAACATAAAGAGCCTCCAAAATTGGTGATTTTAAATTAGCAGCTCTATCACCACTATAGTTCTGTCATCTAATTATGGAGGACACATATAAAGAATTTATAAATGAAAATTAGCTACTTTAAAACTTGAATCTCTAAGTAATACCAAAATAATAGACAAAATAAATCAGAAATCTCATATGTTTTTTCCAAATTCTAGAGCCGAGGGCAAGTGTTAGGTGTTTTTTTGTTTCCTGGCAAACATGCCATGTTTAATGTACCTTTAAAGTTAATTCCCAAAGTATGAACAAGCACCTGTAAATGAAAGTAAATAACTCAAAGAAAAAATTTAAAGAATGAGCAAATTTATAAGCAGAATATGCAAATATTTAAGCAGAATATGCAGCATTACCCTCTAACTATTCCAAAAGACAACGCTCTCGAAACACGTGTTTGGGAATCTGGTTATTTATGCAGCACTCAGGAGGGCACACACTGATAAAGGCCCCAAAGGGAAAAACACAGCTGAACCTAAGCCTGACCCAGCTGTATTCTGTACAGGCTGTGCTGCTGCTGGGTTCACTTTAGAGCAAGACTGAGAATGTTAGTTTCTACCCCGGCAGGCAGACTCTAGGCTCTTATGGGACAGTCGCTGAGATCCTTCCAAGGTCCAGGAAATAATCAAGCGCCCAAGGCACAGAGAAATCAAATTTGTCCTGGGCCTAGAGACCACAGCCTGCCTGGGGCAACGGCTGTCTGCACACCTTGGGACACACTGCTCACTTCACCTTCCTGGCCTTTCCTTCTGTCCTCTGCAGAACCAAACTCAACGTCAGGCCATGCTTTCTGCTCATCCTACAATGACTGCTCTGTGATCACTAATGTGCCACTACCTGCACTTCAGTGTCTCAAGGTCTCCCCTGCTGCTGACATTTGGAACAGGCTGGTCAGGATACTGAGGATGCCGGACTCTTGTTCCCAATGGTCTTTGTATAAACCCAAGGGGAATGGGAATTTGGAGACAAAGGAAGCCATCCTGGAGTGGCCAAATAAAGCCTTTAATCTTTAAGGACTAGGAGGTTCTTATTTCAAGACCCAAACCAAATTCCTAAGTGAATAAACAAATGAGTATGAATTTCTAGCCTCAATAAATCAACTAAGGTGAATGTAACAGTAGATCATATTTGGCAGTAAAGCAAAAACCAAAAACCAGAGTCTGGCCTGAAGGGCTGTTCCCACCTGTGGTGCCAGTTCATAGGTGTAGGGGCAGAAGATGGACACAGGGTACACGCTGTCCTGGAGGCAGGAAACAGGCAGGCAGGAAGGTCTGGGGAGAACTGGGGGGCAGGAAGGCAGGGAGGGGGCCGCCCCACTGACCCCAGCTCTGATGACAGAATACGTTCTACATTTTTATGGCCCCGTTTTTAAACATTCTGATTTTTCAGCATTGATTGCCACTGTTTGCTAGTCATGCCTCATAGTCTAAAAGGCCGTATATAAGCCACGTGTTACAGATGAAAAACTGAGGCCTGTGTACAAGATGCACTGTCCATTGGAACTGGACACAGCCCATCTTTCCTGATGGCCATGATAAGAACCCTCTTGGTTCACCATTTACACAACCACAGGATCCCAAATGGATGGTGAAAAAGACAGTGACACCAAAAGAAATCTGACAAGCCAAACTATTAAGCGCAATAAAATCCTATATAAGATAGAATTGCTATAATTATTAGAAAAAAAATTATTATTTTAGAAAAAAATTAACTTGTCTGGTTTCCTCGGCTTTTGACTGTCGTATTTTCTTAGAATGACAGTGTTTGGCCTCTCTCCAGCAGTTCAGAATTAGAAACCTAACCCAATCACGTCTATCCCTTCTCTTATCCAACTTTCTCTTTCCTATCTCTTTTTTTCTCTTTCTGTACTTTCTGAACAGATACTCAAGCATAATTAGACTACTTTGAACAACAAAGACATTATGTCCTAAGAGGTCTGAGTTGTCAATGACTTTGTATTTGGATCAGGAAACAGGAAAAGTAAAGGTACAATAAGCCCAGAGGGTCCCCACTCTCAAATAATGCAGCACATTCCTGCTAAGCTACAGTGGGGTGTTCTGGGCATCACTGGATTCACTGGTGCCACATCATGCATGTACACACCTGACATTTTCCATCCTGATGACCTGCAGGCTGGACAACACTTAATGCAGTCCATTCTCTGTTGCTGCCTACCAAAGAGAAATATGCAGAAAACAAACAAAGATTTTAAAAAACAGACCCTGTCCCCAATTTTAAGGGCAATATAGAAAAAAAAAAATGAAGCTGGCCGGGCGCGGTGGCTCAAGCCTGTAATCCCAGCACTTTGGGAGGCCGAGACGGGCGGATCATGAGGTCGGGAGATCGAGACCATCCTGGCTAACACGGTGAAACCCCGTCTCTACTAAAAAATACAAAAAGCTAGCCGGGCGAGGTGGCGGGCGCCTGTAGTCCCAGCTACTCGGGAGACTGAGACAGGAGAATGGCGTAAACCTGGGAGGCGGAGCTTGCAGTGAGCTGAGATCCGGCCACTGCACTCCATCCAGCCCAGGCGACAGAGCGAGACTCCGTCTCAAAAAAAAAAAAAAAAAAAAAAATGAAGCTGAGCTCATCATGCTAAAAGGAGAAATGCTGTGTCTCTGAACTCAATCTAGAAAGCTTTCTGTTGCCACTTCCCTCTTTTTGTTTTTGCCATTTCCTGCTGAAAGAGTAAAACATTTCCTTTGGGCAAATGTAAAGGGTGTTTTTTTGTTGTTTTGTACTTTAATTTCCCATACTGCATTTGACAAAGTATAAAGGGTTTTTTTGTTTTTTTTGTTTTTTTTGAGACGGAGTCTTGCTCTGTCATCAGGCTAGAGTGCAGTGACACGACCTCAGCTCACCGCAACCTCCGCCTCCCGGGTTCAAGCCATTCTCCTGCCTCAGCCTCCCGAATAGCTGGGACTACAGGTGCCTGCCACCACGCCCAGCTAATTTTTGTATTTTTAGTAGAGACAGGGTTTCACCATGTTGGCCCGGATGGTCTCTATCTCCTGATCTCGTGATCCGCCCGCCTCGGCCTCCCAAAGTGCTGAGATTACGGGGGTGAGCAATCGCACCCAGCCCATAAAGGGTATTTTTTAAGAAAAAAAAGTTTCACCGCATGTCACCACATAAAAGTTGTCATTTATATTTCAGGAGGCTGACTTCCTTTTGCACACGTTGAGCTGTGAAACTGGGCAATAGATGGGCAGATACAGAGTCCTTTCCTGAGAGAACAAAAGCCAATCTAACAACCAGGGAGCCCACAAGATCATCTGTGTTGACGAAGCCTGTTTCTATTGATGCAGCTCCTGCACTTGGTGGTGACGAAGAAGGGAATACCCTAAGTGTGCTATGTAGAGCCCTCCCATCAAACAGCATCTGTAAAACTGCAAGGGAAAAAAACACATCCAGGGTCAGGCCTTCACGGTAGCTCCTCTAGGTCTCCACTCTCGCACCCAAGACTGCAGAGGTTTTGCTTCCCACGGGGGCCATCGGACTCCTTAGGTTGCCACATAGCAATAAACACTAGGTGCCTGTGAGAGGCTCTTCTATCAGCTCAGCCAGGCGGATGGCCACCTGTCTGCTTTCAGAGGTGGCAGACGGCTTTCCCATGCGCTGCTCTTGCACACTTTCCTTGCGGGGTGCAGGTCCCTCTGTGGCCATCCCTTAGATTGCAGGACTGGGAGGTGTGGGCCTTCAGGGCCTTGCTGAACAGCAGCTGAGCAGAGAGTGTGGCAGAGGTGCCAGCATTCCCTCTGCCAGTTTGACAGTGACTTCCTTTTCCTCCTACTGTCCAGGGTAACTGTTTGAACAACCTGCCCTGATTCCTCTGAGGCGGCTGGAAGAGAGCACTGGGCCCTCAGTCTGAGGATGTTGAAAGCCCTGCGCAGCACCAGGAGCACTGTGGCAGAGTGGCAGGTGGCCGAGTGGTAGGAGTGGGGTCTCCAGAGCCTCTGACTGCGATGGAATCTGCCCTAATGGGCTGCTGTGCATATGAATGGGGCCGGAAGGGAAATGCTTAGCAAGGCGGGCATCCCGAATGAGGACTAGGCAGTGAGCAGCACACTGAGGCCGCACAGTGCACGCGCCTGTAATCCCAGCACCTTGGGAGGTCAAAGTAGGAGAACTGCCTGGGCAATATAACAAGATTCTGCTCTCTACAAATGAACAAAGAAAGACACAGTAAACTGAATAGGTCTCCTCAGAGGTTGGGGAAATATAACTAGAAGATCTGATATTTCCTTCCCAGACCCCAGTGACTATGTCTGGGGTCAATGCCCCCCTAATCCTGCCAAGGGCCGCTAAAACTGGTCCAGGACCCTGTGCCCCATGCTGCTGGCCCCTCTCTAGCACTTGCTCATCCAATCCCTGACTCTCCAGAGCCTTTCAGTCTCTCGCAGGGGCCCCAAATCTTCAGCCTCCTCCAGACATACGCTTCACTGCTACTCTCCAAAGCCCCCTGGCCATCCAGCCTAATCAGGCTCTCTCACCATATCGTGTCAGACTCACTCCTTTCCCTTCTGTCTGCAACAAAACATTTATCTCTAACATGATAGACAGAATCTCTCCCCACGAATAAGTACCGTAGCTCTCATTGTTGATGCTCTATCACCAGTGCCCAGAACTTGGATGCTCAAGAAGTATTGGTGGGATGAAGCTAATGAATGAGGTCTGCAGTTTCTATCATGAACCACTTTCTCATTAGAAAGAAATATTGGTTCTGTAGGATGAGTTTCTTAAACACAACTTGAACCATTCAAAATATGTTCAAGGGAAAGTAAGAATTTATAAAAAAATTTTCAAGATTCAAGTGATATAAATATTATGCAACATATATATGAAAGGCAAGCATCACACAAATTTCATTCTCACCCATCAACTGACAGACTTTCATAATAATATCACCTAATGGCCAGGTGCAGTGGCTCACACCTGTAATCCCAGCACTTTGGAAGGACAAGGCAAGAGAATCACTTGAGCCCACGAGTTTCAGACCAGCCTGGACAACATGGCAAAACCCTCCCTCTACAAAAAATACAAAAATTAGCTGGGTGTCGTGACACGTGCTTGTAGTTCCAGTTACTCCAGAAGCTGAGGTGGGAGGATTGTTTGAGCCTGGGAGGTCGAGACTGCAGTGAGCCAAGACCATGCCACTGCACTCCAGTCTGGGTGACAGAGTGAGACCCTGTCTCAAAAACAGTAATAATAATAATAATAATAATAATAATAATAATATCATCTAATGAAGGCAGGGGTGGGGGAAATGGGCACTGAGACTCTCTTTGTAGGAAGGCAAAACTTCCTAATCATGTTGGGAGTTACCTTGGCAACAGTTTCAAAATTTTAAATATTCATACTCTTTGACCCAACAAATCTCAAATTACCCTAAATAACTGGACACTTTTAACAAAGGAACAAAAGTTAGACATATGAAAGTTGCTAATAACAGCAAGAACTAGGAAGAAGCCAACTGTCCATCAATAGGAAGCTGATTAAATAAACGATGAGCCCATTTTAGCACAAGGATGCTGGATGCACATCATATAGGATCTTTACTGGCAAAGTCAGTGATGATTTTCTAAAATTTCCCTGAAGTCATGATATGCTGCAAGGAGGAGTTTCTTCCAGCTACCATTCCACCAACTGTTGGTCTATCCTCATGGGAAACAGTGAAGTTTGTGAAGGCCTCCTTACATCACTGCCTGTTTCCTCATTGGTCTGCATTTTATCCCTCTTTCTTTGCTTCTGTACAAGTGAACTAGCACCATCACCTGCACACCCTCCTCATTATGTGTCAAAACACAGTGAGTACCCAGAAGAGGTCACAAAGGTATAAACTCCACATCCGCAGGCCTCAGGCTAGGAGGAGGCAGACCTGTGCAGAGTGCATAGGGTGGCACTCCGGGCACATGTGGACTTGGACCCCTTGTCCACATCAGCCACCTCCCGGAACTCCTTTCAGGGTCAGACAGCATTGTGCCACACCAGTGCCAAGGGAGGCTGGCATCAATGGGATAAGCAGGTCCTATGTAGTCATTCAAAGCAATGCCATCTCTATGTGAAGAGCTGGATGAAAATCCAGACTATAGTAGTTTTACAGCTTATAAAATCATATGTAAAAATGCAAAAATACAGGTGTATGCACAGTGTGAAAAGTTATAACCAAAATGTTAACAGTTACTGTTAATCTAGAATTATTTTAGCATATATGAGATAACAAAACTATTTCCTCCCAAACAACTATACAATTATCCTAGCATGCATTAATGATGCCTCCTTTGTAAAAAACAAAACATTGCATATAACATTTCATTTCACTGCTTCTTCTATACATTTTTACAAATCAGAATAACATACTGCTTTAATAATTGTGGTTAATGACAAAATATCTCATATTATCTTCTCATTATTGATGTATAATAACTTTTTCTAGCTGGAGGTAAGCGGGGAAAGAGTTTTGCTCTGTCACCCAGACTGGAGTACAGTGGTACGATCTTGGCTCAATGCAACCTCCATCTCCCAGGTTCAAGCAATTCTCATGCCATAGCCTCCCAAGTAGCTGGGACTACAAGCATGTACTACCATGCCTGGTGAGTTTTTTTTATTTTTAGTAGAGACAGGGTTTCACCATGTTGGCCAGACTGGTCTTGAACTCCTGGCTTCAAGTGATCCTCCCACCTCAGCCTCTGAAAAGTGCTGGGATTGCAGGCGTGAGCCACTGTGCCTGGCCAAGAACTTTTTATATTAAGGATGCTAAATCTTTGTCTGACACTTTATAAATGTATGTTAAAAATATTTCCCTCTATCATTTGTCACTATTTTGTTTAGAGTTTCTTAAATTAAGGAGCATTTTAAATGTTTATGTATTTCTATGCTATTCATCTTTCTCTTTATGGTGTCTTGATGTTCTCCTGTCCTTGAGAGTGGGTAAGTATTCTTCTTTTTCTTTTAGGGCTTTACACTTTACATTCAGTCTCTCTGGAATTTATTTTGGTATATAGTGGGAAGTAGGGTTCTAAATTTCTGTATCCCTAAATAGTTACCCAAGGAATTCTTTGCTGTGTTTAAAATGTCACCTTGAACACATTACTTTTTTTTTTTTTTTTTCTGAGATGGAGTCTCACTTTGTCACCCAGCCTGGAGTGCAGTGGCGTGATCTTGGCTCACTACAACTTCCGCCTCCCAGGTTCAAGCAATTCTCCTGCCTCAACCTCCCAAGTAGCTAGGATTACAGGTGTGTGCCACCATGCCTGGCTAATTTTTGTATCCTTAGTAGAGACAAGGTTTCACTATATTGGCCAGGCTGGTCTTGAACTCCTGACCTCGTGATCCACCCGCCTTGGCCTCCCAAAGTGCTGGGATTACAGGTGTGAGCCACCACGCCTGGCCACACGTTACAGTTTTACGTTTGAGGTTAAAGATGGTAGATTTAACTATTTCCTCTTAAAATGCCACTAAAATGACAATAAAATTTTAAAAGGACATAAAACCATAGTGGTCAAGAATGAGAGGAGAGACACCAATACCACGTTAGAAGCTAGAAAACAGAAGGACAGGAATTAAGGTGACAGATCCAGAAAAGTCCGAAACCAGCAGGGGGAAGACAAGGCACATGAACCAACAGCACCAGGTACCCGTGGCGGGAGGATCAGATGGAGGCCAGAATCGGGGGACAATTGAAAAAACCCCCCTGGGCTTCTACCTCACGAACAGAGTGGGGCCACTGCCCCAATCCATCAAGAGACTGAAGATTTATTCTCTGCAGAGGGTACACCATAGAAGGTTTGAACTACGAAGGCCAGATACACTAAAAGCAGAAGACGTAAAAGTTTAGAAAACAGTGTGGAGAACCCCCAGCCATCTTCCGCAGCTCTCAGAGAGCTGGAAGGTGGAGGCAGGCCAAGGTGAGTTTAGCAGCAAAAGATACAGGGCCCACTGCCCCTGCAACTCCACACTATGCGGCTGCTGAACCTCCAGTCCCTGGTCCACACTGAAGCTTGCCATCTGCAACCACAGAATCCCCATGTTGCCAGACTCACTCACGCCCCTGCATTCTGACTTCCCTAGATGGGAAGCTGAGGCTGACCAATCCCAGGCAGAACTGCATGAAATCTATTTGAAAAAGGAACAGTATTGTTTCAGTACTATATGTTCTCATCTAAAAACAAACTGTATCTTTCCACTTAAATATTATTTTATGTTTAATGATTTTCTTGATAAACATTCTATGTGTGTTTTCTTTGTTTTTTTTTGAGACAGTCTCACTCCCTCACCCAGACTGGAGTGCAGTACTGCAAACTTAGTTCACTGGAATTACAGGCGTGCGCCACCTCGCCCAGGTAACATTCTATGTATTTCTTATGTAATTCTTAGATGTGTATTTTGTTGTTGCTGTTGCTACTGTGAAATAAAAGTTTATCCTGTTCCATCTTTCCAGCTAGTTGGTTACTGGTATATAAGAAAGCTATCAGTTGGTATATTTATTTTGTGTTTGAAAATCTTACACCTGGGCACAGTGGCTCATGCCTGTAATCTCAGCACTTTTGGAGATCAAGGCGGGTGGATCACCTGAGGTCAGGAGTTTGAGACTAGCCTGGCCAACATGGTGAAAACCCGTCTCCACCAAAAACACACAGATAAAATGGGCTGGGCGTGGTGGCACATGCCTGTAATTCCAGCTACTCAGGAGGCTAAGGCAGGAGAATCGCTTGAATCCGGGAGGCAGAGGTTGTGGTGAGCCAACATTGTGCCATTGCACTCCAGCCTGGGCAACAGAGCAAGACTCCGTCAAAAAAGAAAGAAGAGAAAAGGCTGGGCACGGTGGCTCACAATCCCAGCACTTTGGGAGGCCCAGGTGGGTGGATAATGAGGTCAGGAGTTCAAGACCAGCCTGGCCAAGATGGTGAAACCCCAGCTCTACTAAAAATACAAAAATCAGCTGGGCGTGGTGACAGTTGCCTATAATCCCAGCTACTTGGGAGGCTGAGGCAGATAATTGCTTGACCCGCCGAAATGGAGGTTGCAGTGAGCTGAGATCGTGCCACTGCACTGCAGCCTAGGTCACAGAGTGAGACTCTGTCAAAAAGAGATGGAAGGGGAGGGGACTCCATGAGTTTTGAGAATTTTTACTTGTTTTTGTTGTTGTTGTTGTTTGAGACAAAGTTTCTCTCTTGTTGCCCAGGCTAGAGTGCAATGGCGTGATCTCGGCTCACCACAACTTCTGACTCCCGGTTTCAAGCGATTCTCCTGCCGCAGCCTCCCGAATAGATGGGATTACAGGCATGCACCACCACCCCCGGCTAATTTTGTATTTTTACTAGACACAGGTTTCTCCATGTTGGTCAGGCTACTCTCAAAGTCCCAACCTCAGGTGATCTGCCCACCTCGGCCTCCCAAAGTGCTGGGATTATAGGCATGAGCCACTGTGCCTGGCTTTTTACTTGATTTTTTTTTGAGTTTTTCAAGTAGAAAGTCACTGCAAGGAATGGCAATTTTGACTCCTCCCTTTTATAAGGGTTATCTATTTCTCATCTTCCAGTAATGTCTAGAACATTCAGAGTATTTTATAGTAGAGGTGAGAACAAATAAAAAGTCTCATTTCTTTATTTGAATTTCCATTCATTTAACAAATATTTATCAAGTATTCACCAGGTGCCAGCAGTAAATAAAATGATTGACATTTTACTTTGTTTCTTTTTTTTTTGAGACAGTCTCGCTCTGTCACCAGGCTGGAGTGCAGTGGTGCAATCTCAGCTCACTGCAACATCTGCCTCCCAGGTTCAAATGATTCTCCTGCCTCAGCCTCCCGAGTAGCTCGTACTACAGGCACATGCCACCATGCCCAGCTAATTTTTGTATTTTTAGTAGAGACAGGGTTCACCATGTTGGCCAGGATGGTCTCGATCTCCTGACCTCGTGATCCGCCCTCATCGGCCTCCCAAAGTGCTGGGATAGAAGGCATGAGTCACCATGCCTGGCTGACATTTATTTTTCATTATAATGTTGGTTGATGAGATGGATGTCTTTAATCAAGATTTATTTAATTTTAAGGGGGCAGGCACAGTGGCTGATTCCTGTAATCTCAGCGCTTTGGGAGGCCGAGGCGGGTGGATTACCCGAGGTTAGGAGTTCGAGACCAGCCTGACCAACAAGGTGAAACCCCATCTCCACTAAAATACAAAATTAGCCGGGCATGGTGGCACATGCCTGTAATCTCAGATACTTGGGAGGCTGAGGCAGCAGAATCGCTTGAACCCAGGAGGCAGAGGTTGCAGTGAGTCGAGATCGGGCCCTTGTGTTCCAGCCTAGACAATAAGGGTGAAATTCTGCCTCAAAAAAAAGAAAAAAGAAATTAATTTTAAATGCAGTGTGTGGCCAACTTATCAATGAATGAAGGTGCATTCATTGATAAGTGCATTCACTAGAAATGAAGGTGCAAAGAAAAAGCTTTAAACAAACACAAGCATCTGCATTTCCATCCAGTTGAGAATCTCTAAGCCCTAGGGCTCCTTGTGCTGAGAATGGAGCAGGAAAACCTCCTCCCCACTACCGTATCCCACAGGCTTGATCATCGGGACAAGTCACAGGGCCCAGGACCCTGCCTTCCAGCCTTCTGGGTCAAGGCCATGCTGAGACTCTACTAAACTAGCTCTCAAAATCATTAGCCTTCGCTTTTTATTCAAAGAAAACAAAAACTCATGATAAGGCAATATTCTAGAAATTTATCTTCAGATGACAAAGCTGCCTTAGTCCAATTTTGTGTTGCTGTATTAGGAATACCTGAGGCTAGGTGATTTATAAAGAAAAGAGGTTTCTTTGGCTCACAGTTCTGTAGGCTAGACAAGAAGCATGGTGCCAACATCCACATCTGGTGATAGCTTCAGGTTGCTTCCACTCAGGGTGGAAAGCAAGGGGATCTAGTGGGACCAGATCACAGAGCAGGGGGGAGGGAAGGTGCTAGGCTCTTTTTATAGGAACTCAGAGTCAGAACTCACTCATTCCCTTAAGAGTAGCACCAAGCCATTCATAAGGAATCTTCTCCCCCACAGTGACCCAGACACCTCCTACCTCCCGCCAGGCCCCACCTCCAACATAAGGATCAAATTTCAACATAAAACTTGGCAGGACGAAACAAACCATATCTAAACCATAGCTAACGGACTACAGAGCTATTGTGTTATATTTCCTGTTCCCAGAACATACGGCACTAAATTAAGATGACACATAGAAATGCAAATTAAACCATGAGGTTCCATTTTCACCTAAATTATTGGCAAAGAATAAGAATATAAGAATACTGACAATATCAAAAGAGTAATTCTGGGCAAACACTCTCACGCTGCCAATGGGAGCTGCTCTCTGACCCTCTGAAGAGGTGACCATACAGGTCGGGGGCCCAAGACCTGAGGTGGAGATGGCTAGGAGACCACCAAAACCTTGTACTGTCCCTTCCCTATTGAGTGTACAGCTGGGGAGGGGAATGGCTGCCTAGCTGGGGGCTACATTTCCGAGCTCAACGTGGAGGCAGGTGGAGCCAGGTAAGTAGTTCTCACCTATGCAACGTTGAGTAAGGCCTCATGTAGCTGGCTGCTGGTACAGCAGCAAGTGTTATCCTAACTAATTCAAGATTAACACTCTACATGCTCATTTTTGTTTCTAGCTTAACAACAGCTTTTTTGAAAAAGGTCATATGTTTACACAGTTCAAAAAATAAAACAAAGTCTCACTGTCAACTTGTCACTATATATCCTGTCTCCATCATGCCCACAGATAAGCATTTTTATTTGCTACTTATTTATCCTTCCAGTGTTTCCTTACATAAATATAGGTACATGTTCTCATTCCTTTTTCTCATAAAAAGGTAGTATTGTAAAGTGTTTTACACCTTGATTTTTTTTTTTCTATCAACAAGATATCCAAGAAATTTATCCACATCAATGCTTACCTATTTTGCAGCTCCCAACTGGGTCGGCATAACATAGGTTATTAAGCCAGTCTCCCACTGCTGGACATTCATGCAGTTTCCGGCAATAAGTGCTACAATGAATCACTCTGTACATACCTTATTTTCTATGTACAGATAGGACACTCTTAGAATGGAAGTTACTGGATCAAAGAGTAAATGTGTCTATATTATTAAAAGATTATCCTCCCAAATCCTTGCTTCCCTCAGCCCTTACTAACAACGTGGTTGTCAAAGATGCATTTTCTCCAATCTGATAGGTGAGAAATGGCATCTTGGTGGAGTTTTGCCTTTATCATTAATAAAGTGTTGGCCAGGTGCAGGGGTTCACACCTTTAATCCCAGCACTTTGAGGCTGAGGTGGGAGGATCGCTTGAGGTCAGGAGTTCAAGACCAGCCTGGACAACATAGGTTTCTACAAAAAATTTAAACATTAGCTAAGCATGGTGGTGTGTGCCTGTACTGCCAGCTACTCAGGAGGCTGAGGTGGGAGGTTTGCTTGAGCCCAGGAGGTCAAGCCTGTAGCGACCTGATATCGCACCACTGCACTCCAGCCTGGGTGATATAGTAAGACCCTTAAAAATTAAATAAATATTGTTTAGAATTCTTTCACGGCTGGGTGCAGTAGCTCACGCCTGTAATCCTAGCACTTTGGGAGGCCGAGGCGGGCAGATTACGAGGTTAGGAGATCGAGACCATCCTGGCTAACACAGTGACACCCCGTCTCTACTAAAAATACAAAAAATTAGCCGGCCGTGGTGGCGGGCGCCTGTAGTCCCAGCTACTCAGGAGGCTGAGGCAGGAGAATGGCATGAACCTGGGAGGCAGAGCTTGCAGCGAGCCGAGATCACGCCACTGCACCACTCTAGCCTGGGCGACACAGTGAGACTCCATCTCAAAAAAAAAAAAAAAGAATTCTGTCACATATTGAAGGGTTATATTTCCTTTTCAATGAATTATGCTATCTTTTGCATATTTTTCATTGGGCCTTGAACTTTCTTTTCAATTCCTAGAAGTTCTTCATTATTATACCTCTTTACCTATGAGTTGCAAATATTTGTATTTTGTCATTATTTACGTCATGCAGATTTCTTTCATATTATGAAGTCAAATTTATTTTAAGTCTGTTTTTTTTTTTTTTTTTTAAGACGGAGTTTCACTCTTGTTGCCTAGGCTGGAGTGCAATGGTGCAATCTTGGCTCACCGCAACCTCCGCCTCCCAGGTTCAAGTGATTCTCCTGCCTCAGCCTCCCTAGTAGCTGGAATTACAGGCATGTGCCACCATGGGGTTTCTCCATGTTGGTCAGGCTGGTCTCGAACTCCCGACCTCAGGTGATCTGCCTGCCTCGGCCTCCCAAACTGCTGGGATTACAGGCATAAACCACCATGCCCTGTCTTATTTTAAGTCATCTTAATAGAATTTGGACTCTGAGTTATAGTTAGAAAGCCCTCCTCCATTTCAAGACTTTAGAATTTCACTCCTGTTTTCTTCTAGTACTTCTTGGTTTCTTATTTACAGAGTAAAATATGGATCCAGATTTATTTTATTTCAAATGGCTACCCAATTGTCCCAAAAACCTTTATTAACAATCAAAATCTACCTTGACTCCACTCAACTATTATTCCAACTTCACCTCAGACTAAATTCCCAAATGTATTTGGGTCTATTTTGGGAATCTCTGTCCTGTCACACTGGCCTGTTATTCCTGAGCTGAGCACTGTAGCATGGACCAGACTCCACATAACTCTCTTCTTTTTCCAGAGGCTCATGGCACTTCTGTAGGTCATTTTTTTCTTTTTTTAATATATCCTTGGTACAAGATCTCTGTATATTTTTTCATCTGAACTTCAGAATCGGCTTGTATTGAACAAGAAAGAAACAGATGGGCATTTTAAAATTTGGAATTCTGTTAGATGAATAATCTGAGGATTTTTTTTGGAATTTATCTTCTCTTTCTTTATATTTTACAACCAACTACTGTTGTTTGTATACAAGAAAGCTACGGATTACAGCACGCTAATCTGACATCTCTTTAATAGGGGATAGTGCATCCATACACTGAGATGACATGTAGTCATTAAAAACAAAGAATGAGTGTTCATACAGTGACATAGAGGGGGCAGAAAGGGCTTACAGTTTTGTGGGAGGAGGGACCATTCATATTAAGAATGGGGAAAGGGGGGACAAAGAATTTGCCACATATACTTCAGCAATTTTTAAAATTTTACCATTTTTTCAATTTTTTTACACATAACCATCATAACCATTTTCACGTGTACAGTTCAGTGGTAATACGTTCATATGTTCATACTGTTGGGTAATCACCACTACCATCCATCTCTATAACTCTTTCCATCTGTAAAGCTGAAACTCTGTACCCATTAAACAGTAACTCCCATTCTCCATCCCCCAGCCATGACAACCACCATTCCACTTTCTGCTACTAGTACCTTGACGACTCTAGTGCCTCATGTAAGTGGAATTATACGGTACCTGTCCTTTTGTGACTGGCTTACTTCATTTAGTATAATGTCTTCAAGGTTTATTCATGTTGTAGCATATTTCAGAAATTCTTTCCATTGTACAGATATATCACATTTTGCTTCCATTGATCCGTGGGTGGACATCTGGGCTGCTTCCATGTTTTAGCTATTGTGAACAGTGCTGCTATGAACATGGGTGTACAAATAAATGGCTCTTAGAGACCCTGTTTTCAATTATTTTTGGTAGATACCCAGAAGTGCAGCTGCTGCACTATATGGTAATTCTATGTTCAATTTTTAAAGAGACAGCCATATTGTTTTCCACAGTTTCTGTACCATTTTTATTCCTACTAACAGTGTGCAAGGGTTCCAATTTCTCATATCCTGGCCAACACTTACTATTTTCTGTTATTTAGTTTTTATTTCATAATCATAAACTTAACTCAACTCTGCAATCCAGCTAGGCACAGAAGGGAACAAGGAAAACATGGAACCCAAAGGGAACTGCAGCGAGAGCACAAAGATTCTAGGATACTGAGAGCAAATGGGGTGGAGGGGTGCACTCCTGAGCTACAGAAAGAATGGTCTGGTGGTGAAGATAAAACACAGGCCAAACTTATTAGAGTTGTTCACAGTCAGCAATGGTGATCTTTTGCTGGTCTTGCCGTTCCTGGAACCAAAGTGCTCCATGGCCTCCACAATATTCTTGCCTTCTTTCACCTCACCAAAGACCACATGCTTGCCATCCAACCACTCAGTCTTGGCAGTGGAGATGAAAAACTGTGAACTGTTTGTGTTGGGTCCAGCATTTGCCATGGAGAAGATGCCAGGACCTGTATGCTTCAGGATGAAGTTCTCATCATCAAATTTCTCCCCATAAATGGACCTGCCACGATTGCCATTATGGCGTGTGAAGTCACCACCCTGATACATAAACCCTGGAATAATTCTGTGAAAGCAGGAACCCTTAAAACCAAATCTTCTCGCCAGTGCTCAGAGCACGAAAGTTTTCTGCTGTCTTTGGAACCTTGTCTGCAAACAGCTTGAAGGAGATGCAGCCCAGGGGCTCGCCTTCAACGGCAATGTTAAAGAACAGTGGGGTTGACCATGGCTGATAGTACAGGGCTCCCAGCAGCGGTGGCATCTGCAAAGCCTCCTTTCTTTTAAAAAAAATTATTAGCCATCCTCAGACAGGCGCAGTGGCTCATGGCTGTAATTCTAGTGCTTTGGAAGGTTGAGGCAGGATTGTTTGAACTCGTGAGTTTGGGACCAGCCTGGGCAACATAGTTAGACCTTCTCTCTACCAAAAATTAAAAACCTAGCCAGGTGTAGGGGCATGTACCTACAGTCCCAGCTACTTGGTAGGCGGAAGTGGGAAGATCACTTGAGCCAGGGAGATCATGGCTGCAGTGAGCCATGATTGCACCACTGTAGTCCAGCCTGGGTGACAGAGAAAGACCATGTCTCAAAGGTAAAAAAAAGGTCGGGCGCGGTGGCTCACGCCTGTAATCCCAGCACTTTGGGAGGCCAAGGCGGCCGGATCACGAGATCAGGTGATCGAGAACATCCTGGCTAACATCCTGGTGAAACCCTGTCTCTACTAAAAACACAAAAAAATTAGCTGGGCGTGGTGGTGGGCGCCTGTAGTCCCAGCTACTTGGGAGGCTGAGGCAGGAGAATGGCGTGAACCCAGGAGGCGGAGCTTGCAGTGAGCTGAGATTGTGCCACTGAACAAGTCTCGCTTTGTTGCCTGGGCAACAAAGCGAGACTCTGTCTCAAAAAACAAAACAAAACAAAAATCAATAAAAAATAAAAATAGCCATCCTAATTGGTGTGAGGTGGTATCTCATTGTAGTTTTGATTTCCATTTCCCTAACGGATTAGTAACGTTGGGCACCTATTCATGTGCTTATAAGTCATCTATCCATCTTTAGAGAAATGTCTCTTCGGGTTCTAGGCCCATTTTTGAATTTTTTTTTGTTGTGGAGTTTTAAAAGTTCTCTATATATTCTACATAAAGTCAAAATGCAGCAATAGCTATCAAATCTAAGAGGCCTAAAGAACAACAGTTTATCTCTTCCTCTAGCTACGGGTCCAGCACAGGTTGGCTGGAGTTCCACTAAACACAGTTACTCAGGAACCTGTCTTGCAGAAACTCTATCACTTTGCAACACTGCCACCTCCACACAAGGCTTTAGGGTTTGCTGCAGCAGGGGTAGAGGGCACGAAGTTTCACGTACGGGCTCTTAATCACTTCTGCCTACAGAAGCAACATGTCACTTCCATTCAGATTGTGAGACCGCGTCTCAGTTCAAGAGGGTAAGATCCTGAACCAGGAGTGCCAGTGAGCACTGATGTTGTGTCCACAGGTTTAAATAGGTACACATGCATGCACAACACATTAAGTAAGCTATTTTATAACTTCACACTGGAAAACCTTGCTCTTTAAAGAAACTTGGGCCAGGCATGGTGGCTCACCCCTGTAATGCCAGCACTCTGGGGGCTGAGGCGAGAGGATTGCTTAAGGCCAGGAGTATGAGACTAGTGTGGGCAGCACAGCAAGACCCTATTTCTCTGTCTCTGCTTTTTTTTTTTTAATTAAAAAAAAAAGCCCTTTGTAGATTTTTTGTTAACAAAGGATATTTTTAGACATAAGTGGATCCTTGCCCTTTGTTTTTTCCTACCTGGAAAGATGGGCTTCCAGGTTATTTTCTTAAAGAAATGCACATAACCACTGCAGGAATTTAATTGATTACAGTGGACCTGCACGCACTCATTCCTCAAAGCTTTCAATGCCTTGGGGCACTGACTGTGGGGGGTCCCCTTGAGTCACAGTGACGCATCAGATCTCTCATGCATCCCAATTATTACTGGGGTGCACAGGTCTCCCTGGAGGCCTTGCTGTCCAGAGCTCCCCAGCCACAACCAAAGTACTGGAGGTTGAAGGTGCCAAGCCAACAAGTGGGCCACAGAGAAGGCCACCAACTCCAAGAGAAGTCTCTGTGGAAGACTCAGAGGCCTCCGACTCCAAGAGAGGACTTCTGTGCCCTCAAGACTCACCAATGCTGTCAGAGAAGGAAAGCAATATGCTGATGAACAAACTATTTCTCTCAAGTGACACTGGCTCAATATTTTCAACCCATAATAATTTCCCCTTGTAATAGTCAGGATGTATCAGAGAGACAGTCCTAAGCAGGAGTCCTAAGCAGGAGAGCACAGCGATTAGAGCATGAGCGATGGAGATGGCACAGGTCTGCCACTTGGATGGCTGTGTGACCCTGGGCAAGCTACTTAACCATCCATGTCTTGGCTTCCTCATCTGTGAAGAGGGTGACCCACCAACCTCAGGAGGCAGCTGTGAGCATTACATGAATTCACACACTTTTGTAAAGCGCTTAAGGAAATGGTATCTGGTACACAGTCCTCAATCAATGTTATTTTTATTAATTCTTCTTGTGTCTTTGTTTATTGACTTTTTTTTTTTTTTTTTTTTTTTTGGTAGAGACGGGTTTCACCATGTTTCCTAGGCTGGTATCAAACTCTTGAGCTCAAGCAATCCTCCTGCCTCAGCCTCCCAAAGTGCTGAGATTATAGGCATGAGCCAACACACCAGGCCCTTCACCATGTATTTTTAATTGTTCTGCCTTTACTGTTCTACTTCCTCTTCTTCCCCTCCCATCATGAGCAAGCACCAACTTATCAGAAGCTATTTCTGAGAGACTGTGGAGTCCAGGAAGAACGAGAGTGATCAGCTAATTAGGAACATTCTTATTACTTTAAAGGTTTAGCAAATACATCCTTCTTACTCTGGAGAGACCACAGACGGAGACACTGGACCGGCGGTCACGGTTCCTACACAAAAGGCCCCTAAGTTAGAGTGTCTATGTCCCCTCTCATCCCCATGGGCAATGCGTACATGGGGGTGTGGGACACCGGTACCAAGCCGCCGTCTCAGGATGGCAGCCCTGCACTGGATTTCACTGTGGCTGGCCCTTAGAATACTACACAAACTGGAGGCAGCAGCAGGCTCTAATGCACAGAAATGCCTGATTTTTTAAAAACCAAAACACCTGGTTATAAAACACTTCGTAACCATCTTGACTGCTTCATCTTCAACCCTATTCGTCTCTCTTCAGAAGTGATTCCTCCCAACATAACCCTCCCTGCTTCCTGACACTCCCCAAAAGAACTGGTTTCTAGATTTTTAGTTTCATGAACTAGTAAAATGTTCTATAAAACGGGGACTGACCTAGTATTGCCGAGTTTTTATTTTGCCAAGTAAGGATCTCAGAAACTTGATAGAAAGGCCACTGTCTCAGGGTTCAACCATTATACAAAGTTACCTTCATGCCAGTTCTCTACATTTCTCATTTCCCTTCCTCACAGTAAAAAAGTAGTCCAAAATACTGTGGGCCCCAAGCTGGTCTCAAACTCCTTGGACTCAAGTGTTCTGCCTGCCCCAGTCTCCCAAACTGCTGGGCTTGCAGGCATAAGCCATAGTGCCTGGCCCCCTAGATTTTTAATGGGAAAGCTAAAGTCATCAATTGAAGATCTTTATTTCTCACTATAGGCATTCAGTGCTATATTTTCATTTTCCTCAAGCATGCTTTAGGGGCATATGTGTGTCTTCCTTTTCATTCCATGTGAGCTACTTTGTACTTTCACTTGTTTTTTTAGAGAGGGGATCTTGCTCTGTCACACAGGTTGGAGTGCAGTGGCACACTCATAGCTCACTGAAGCCCCAAATTCCTGGGCTCAAGTGATCCCACCACCTTGGTCTCCCAAAGTGCTGGGATTATAGGTATGAGCCACCACACATGGGTGTTAACATTTCTTTGTGTTTTTTTCTTTTTTTTTTGAGATGGAGTCTAGCTCTGTTGCCCAGGCTGGAGTACAGTGGCATGATCTCAGCTCACTGCAAGCTCCGCCTCCCAGGTTCACACCATTCTCCTGCCTCTGCCTCCCGAGTAGCTAGGACTACAGGCGCCCACCACCAGGCCGAGATAATTTTTTGTATTTTTTTCAGTAGAGACGGGGTTTCACCGTGTTAGCCAGGATGGTCTCGATCTCCTGACCTCGTAATCCCCCTGCCTTGGCCTCCCAAAGTGCTGGGATTACAGGCGTGAGTCACCGCGCCCGGCCAACATATCTTACAGCATGAGTCTGCTGCTGATGAATTATCTCAGCCTCTTTTTTTTTTTTTTTTTTTAAGAGACAAGGTCTTACTCTGTCACCTGGGCTTAAGTACAGTCTTCACCTCCTGGCCTCAAGTGATCCTCCTGCCTCCCAAGTAGCTAGGACCACAGGTGCACACCACCATGCTCAGCTAATCTTTTACTTTTTGTAAAGATGGAGTCTACAAAACATAGCCAATTTGGCTATGCTTCCCAGGCTGGTCTGGAACTCCTGGGCTCATGTGATCCTTCCATCTTGGCCTCCCAAAGTGTTCAGATTACAGGCGTGAGCCATCACGCCTGGCCCTCTTTCAGCTTTTTTATATCTGAAAATTTTAGTATTTTGCCTTTGAAGATACTTTTGGGGTAGGAGGAATGACAACATAAAAAGGTATTTTCACCTGGTAAATAATTTTAGATGGATGGCTTTTTCTTTCAGTACAGTCATGCAAACTGCATAATAGCATTTCAGTCAACAAAGGACCACTTATACAATGTTGTCCCATATGATTACAATAGAGCTAAAAAATTCCTATTGCCTAATGTCATGGCTGTAGCGTCACAGTGGAAAGCATTACGCATATTTGTGGTAATGTGGTATAAACAAATCACTGCAAGTTGTATAAAAACGTGTATTAATGTTCTAAGCCTTCACATTCACTCACCACTCACTCATTGACTCACCCAGAGCAACCTCCAGTCCTGCCAGATCCAATCATGGTAAGTGCCCTATACTATACTGTTTTTTACCTTTTATATTCTATTTTCGCTGTACCTTTTCTATGTGTAGATACACAATTACTTAACATTGTGTCACAACTGCCTACAGGACTCAATAGAGTATCATGCTGTGCAGGTTTGCAGCCTAGGAGCAACAAGCCTTACCCTGTAGCCCAGGCATGTAACAGGCCGTACCACCTATATCTGTGTAAATATACTCTGATCTTTGCATGACAATGCACTTGCCTAACAACGCGTTCCTCAGAAGGTGTACCTGTTTATTGACATTACTACATGGCATGACAGCTTTAAAGATGTTGCTTCAAGGCCAGGCACAGACTCAAACCTGTAATCCCAGCATTTTGGGAAGCTGGGGAGGGTCGATCACCTGAGGTCAGGAGTTGGACACCGGCCTGCCCAACATGGTGAAACTCTGTGTCTACTAAAAATACAAAAATTAGCCAGGTGTGGTGGCGGGCACCTGTAATCCCAGCTACTTGGGAGGCTGAGGCAGGAGAATTGCTTGAACCCAGAAGATGAAAGTTACAGTGAGCGGAGACTGCTGCTGCGCTCCAGCCTGGGCTACAGAGTGAGACACCATCTCAAAAGAAATTAAAAAAATAAAGATGTTGCTTCGCTGGCTTCTTATTTGCTTTTCTTTTCTGATAAGAAACCTTCTGTTGCCCATATCTTTGTTCCTATGTGCACAATATGTCTTTTCTCCTCTGGTTGGTTTGAAGGTTTTTTTATCACTGGTTTTGAGCAATTTGATTGCAAAGTGCCTTGGTATAGTGCTTCACATTTCTTATGCAGGAGATTAATCAGGCTTCTTAGCAGTGGGTTTACAGTTTTCACCAAGCTTGTAAACTTTCTGGCCACTATTTCTTCAAATATTTTTTCTCTCCTTTCTCCTCTTCATTGGGGACTTTACTTATCAGTATAATAGGCTGCCTGAAGTTGTCCCATAGCATAGTGATGCATTTATTTATGTATTTATTTATTTATTTATTGACAGGGTCTCACTCTGTTGCCCAGACCAGAGTGCAGTGGCTTGATCATGGCTCATGTAGCCTTGACCTCCGAGGCTCAAGCAATCCTCCCCACCTTAGCCTCCCAATTAGTTGGAATCAAAGGCGTACACACCATGCCTGGCTAATTGTTTCATTTTTTTCTTTTTTGACAGGGTCTCCCTTTGTTGCCCAGGATGGTCTCAGATTGCTGGGCTCAAGATCCTCCTTCTTTGTTCTCCCAAAGTGCTAGGATTATAGGCATGGTAGGAAAACAGGTGTGTGCCACCCACCTGGCCTAGTAACGATGCTTTTGAAAATTTGTTTGGTTCTCTTTTACCCAGGTTTCACGTTGAATAGCTGAGCAGTGTTTAATCTGCCCTTCAATGTAATTCCCTTCAGTGTAAACTTGATCTCACACATTGTGGTTTTCATCTTTAGAAATTCAATTTGGGTAATTATCAGATTTTTCATGACTCTCCACTTAACTTCTGGAACACATGGAATACAATTACAGTAAGTGTTGTTTGTTTGTTTGTTTGTTTTTGAGATGGAATTTCACTCTTGTTGCCCAGGATGGAGTGCAATGGCACTCCGCCTCCTGGGTTCAAGCGATTCTCCTGCTTCGGCGTCTCGAGTAGCTGGGATTACAGGCATGTGCCACCACGCCCGGCTAATTTTGTAATTTTAGTAGAGACAGGGGACAGTTTCTCCATGTTGGTCAGGCTGGTCTCAAACTCCTGACCTCAGGTGATCCTCCCGCCTCGGCCTCCCAAAGTGCTGCGATTATAGGTGTGAGCCACCATGCCCAGCCTACAGTGTTTTAATGTCCTTCTCTTCAACACTAATGTGCATGTCAGTACTCAGTCGGTTTTCACTGATTATTCTCTTCATTATATACACATCATAGTTTCCCACCACTCTGCATGTCTGTGCTATGGGCTGAATAATGTCCCCTCAAAATTCATATGTTGAAGTCTTAACCCCTGGCACCTCAGAATACGACTGTATTTAAAGAGAGGGTCTTAAGGAGGTAATTATGCTAAAATGAGGTCATCAGGGTGGACCCTAATCCACTATGACTAATGTTTGTAAGAAGAAATGCAGAAAGAGCCACACACAAAGGTTAGACCATATGAAGAAACACGGAGGTGGTCATCTACAGGCCAAGCAGAGGGGCCCCATGAGAAACCAGCCCTGCTGACACCTCCATTTTGGACTTCTGGCCTCTAGAATTGAGAGAAAATAAACTTCTGCCATTGAAGTCACCTGGTCTGTGTTACTTTGTTATGGCAGCCCTCACAAACCCATATACCTGGAATTTCCCACTACTGAAGCATGCTGTTCCTGAATGCTTTACCCAGTAAATTACGGTCTTGCTCTAAGTAGCAGGGATTATTTCCTCTAATCTTTTCAGACAGTTCTTTCCCCAGCCACAGAGTGTCCTCATACACATGTGCTGATCAAGGGGACCCTCTGAAGACCCCAGGGTCTCTCTCTGTGTTGCTCTCTCCTCTCTGGTACTCTGTGCTATGAACTCTAGCCACATTGGTCTCTCCAGATTCTCAGCTCCACACCCACAACCCTGGGAGTCCATGCAGCTCCTCTCCCTGTGCCATGGCGTGGAAGCTCTGTCAAGGTCAGCTAGGGTACTGTAGGGCTCACTTCCTTTGTCACCTCTCCGAGTTTACTGTCCTTTGTTGCCTAGTGCCCAGTGTTTTAAAAATTGTTTCGTGTATGTTGTCTGTTTTTGTTGTGGCTGCTGTTTGGGTTATTTCCAGGTAAATTCAGCCACCTTGGTCAGAAGTGGAAGTTCCATGTTTCTTTTAAAATATGTCCATAATTAGCTGGGTGCAGTGGCTCACGCCTGTTAATTCCAGCACTTTGGGAGGCAGAGGCAGGCAGATCACGAGGTCAGGAGATCAAGACCATCCTGGCTAACATGGTGAAGCCCTGTCTCTACTAAAAATACAAAAATATTAGCCGGGCATGGTGGCGGGCGCCTGTAGTCCCAGCTACTTGGGAGGCTGAGGCAGGAGAATGGCGTGAACCTGGGAGGTGGAGCCTGCAGTGAGCCCAGATTGCACCACTGCACTCCAGCCTGGGCAACAGAGTGAGACTCCTTCTCAAAAAAAAAAATAATAATAATAATGTCTACAATTAGTTTTCACCAATTCCTCCATTAATGTAACCATCAGGCCGGGCGCGGTGGCTCAAGCCTGTAATCCCAGCACTTTGGGAGGCCGAGACGGGCGGATCACGAGGTCAGGAGTTTGAGACCATCCTGGCTAACACGGTGAAACCCCGTCTCTACTAAAAAATACAAAAAACTAGCCGGGCGAGGTGGCGGGTGCCTGTAGTCCCGGCTACTCGGGAGGCTGAGGCAGGAAAATGGCGTAAAAACCCGGGAGGCAGAGCTTGCAGTGAGCTGAGATCCGGCCACTGCACTCCAGCCTGGGCGACACAGCGAGACTCCGTCTCAAAAAAAAAAAAAAAAAAAAAAAAAAAAAAGTAACCATCAAAATTGTAGACGAAAAGTGTTTTATCATTTAATTCCACGATATTCTCTTAGAAGGAACAAGAGAGTAATGCTGAGTCTTGTTCCCCAATACAAACAGATTAAATTCTTCTTAGCTTTTAGGTGGAAATCTTTACAATAATCTCCAAAATCTTATTCAAAAGCAGTCAGTGTTGAGAGCAATTTCACTCTAGTGAACTGAAAACTTTAAGGCCTTAATAAAACACACAAGAGCAGTCCATAAATGTCTCTTTGTTCCCAAAGAAGAAAACAAAAAATCATGAGGATTCAGTCAGCAGAACTGAACTGGGTATCCTACTGTGAGAAGGCCTTATTTTCCTGGCTGTGGCCCAGCATGTTATCAGATGCTTTACATACGGCCACATTACCTTACCTTGCTTTATTTTTCATTATAGCACTTTTATCACCCTTTGAAATTTGACTGTATACTTACATGCTATCTTTTTTGCCGTGTTTCTTCTTCATGAGAACGGAATCCTCACAAGGACTGGGATTTGTCCCACTCTTGTGCAGCATTTTATGCACTCTAGCCTTCAGTAAAGGCTAGGTCGATGAAAAAGACATACTTGCTAAATGGATGGAAGAACACAGGAGCAATACGCTCAACACAGGCCACACTATTCACGGCAATTATCCAGAGGGAATTTCACTTTCTTTGTTTTAAATTTTTATTAAGAACTCTTTATTAAATACTTTGGAATCAGAAAAAAAAAATCAAACCGTTTGAGAGAGGAACGGAGTGAGAGAGAGAGGGCCCCTCAGAGGCTGCCCTTCACCATGGCTATGACACCTCCCAGACGACCTCATACCTGGAGATACTTCCCTGGGCCCTGCACTCTCCTTCAGCTTTTTCCTGAGGCCCTGGGACTGCACTGGCAGCCTCCCAGCTGGCCTGTACTGGCCTAACAGTCCCTTCCTTCCGGAACCCTAGCCAGATATTGAATGTCCTAGAATGGCAGTCTTCTTTTTTTCCTTCCTGTAGGTTCTGCCATGATGTGCCTTGTCAAGGTTTCCTGTGTCCCCAAACTGTGAGAATTTTTCTTATGTCTTTAGATGGCGCTCCATTGGCCAGCAATGCATTTGGCATTGCATCCTGTCAAGCAAGAGGCTAAAATAAGAGACCCTATTCTTAGTCTGTTTTTTTGTTTCTATAACTAAGAAACTGAGATCGGTAATTTATAAGGAAGGAAATTTATGTCTTAGAGTTCTGGAGGCTGGGAAGTCCAAGGTCAAGGGGCTACATCTGGTGAGGACCTTCTTGCTGGTGGGGACTCTTCTGAAGAGTCCCAAGCTGGCGCAGGGCATCACATGGTAATGGGGATCAGAGGAGATGGCCACACTGCCTTGTGATAACTAACCCAAACCGTTAATAAATCATTAATTCTATGAATGGATTCATCCATTCATGAGAGCAGAGCCCTTATGACCCAATCACCTCTTGAAGGTACCATCTCTTGTTTTGTTTTGTTTTGTTTTGTTTTTTTTGAGACGGAATCTTGCTCTGTCGCCCAGGCTGGAGTGTAGTGGCGCAAGCTCAGCTCACTGCAACCTCTGCCTCCCGGGTTCAAGCGATTCTCCTGCCCTAGCCTCCCGAGTAGCTGCGACTACTGGCATGTGCCACCATGCCCAGCTAATTTTCGTATTTTTAGTAGACAGGGTTTCACCATGTTGGCCAGGATGGCCTTGATCTCCTGACCTCGTGATCCGCCCACCTTAGCCTCCCAAAGTGCTGGGATTACAGGCGTGGGCCACCACGTCTGGTCAGCTCCCACCTCTTAACACTACTACATTGAGGACCGAGATTCCAACACTTTCCAACACATGAACTTTTAGGGGACACATTTAAACCATTAAACCATCAAGCCATAGAAGATGCTCTGAAGATAAATCAGCACATACTATGTCAGAGCAACACAGGAGTCTTTAAGAAAAGATAAATGTAAATGAAAGCAGACTAACCTTCTCCAGCCATCCCTGTATTTTCTCTTTGCCAAAGGCATCATCAAAGCCTGGGGATGCAAGAACTGATGGTTGCCAAGCATAAAACATGAAAGACAACTAGCTCCCTGAGGACAGGTACTATCTCCTTGCATCCCCAGGGCCTGGCACAACATCTGGCACACAACAGGAATACAGTAGCTACTGAATAAATGACCTATGGGCACTTGGCATTGACAGGGCCACTTTCAGGTGGGAGCAATGTGGTCATCCAGGACCAGGAGTGGCAAAGGTCAAGGATGAAGGGGTAGGGCATATATGACGCATACATTATTAGGAGAAAATAACAGCTGAAAGTTAGAAACCGTATCTATTCTAGTTATCTGAACTACCGCATCAAAATGACCGGCATCCACCCTGAACATTCTTACCTTCCCATTACAAATAGTTCAGTCAACATGCCTCAAGCTTTGTTTGAAGACCCCACCAGTCTGATAAGAACTGAAGACAATTTGAATTTTATTTTTTTTACCATGAAGCTCAGGACAACTTCTTTCAGGCTTTAAGAACAAACCCTAAGTTTCAGCACCCCTGAGGTATGCTATGCATGTATTCCCTCACTGACAGCCCATGTCCACCTTCACCTTTACAAACCCAAAAGTCCTGGCCTTTTCAGCCACTCCCACACTGACACCCATCTGCCCTCTGCTCTCATTATCTCAGGACATTTTCTTATCTGCTAAGCGTATCACGAGTGAGGCAACTCAGCCCACAACTACCATCTCAAGATTAATTCTATTTAACAAGGAAGAAACTTAGCAATCTGTTTACCAGCAAGTCCCAGGGGCCGAGACTTCTGCCTGGTCCCACCTGAATACTCTGTCATGACCTCAGTTCATGTGGACCTTTCTCCCACCTTCGCCTCAAGCCCAGCCCTGAGCCCCACCATGCTGGGATGTGTGCAGGAACCCCATGCAGGCTTCCCAGAGCAGGGGAGCACTCAGCTATGCAGAACATGCCGACTCCACAGATACACAGCAGGTCACAACTGCAATGACTTCCCATGGGAACTGTCTTTGTCATCCTTTTTAAAAACATTACATGTCAGAAAGAAGAGTCCCTGCTAGGCAGTATGATTGTTGATGTTAATGAGAATTTAGCAAGTGTGATGGGAAGATTCTGGTTAGGCTGAGGAGTGAGAGCTCAGACTGGGCCCATGTGGGGAACTGAGAGACAGAGGCCCAATACCTCCTCTTCCCTCTGCCCTCCTAGCAGAGGGCCTTGCTACTTCTTTCCTAAGGATGGCACAAGCACTCAGAAGAGAACTGGCAGATTCCTTCACCCACAAATCGATCAACTTACCCACATCTTTCCCCACAGCCTTGGCCTTCCTTCCTGAGGGGAGCTCCTCTGCTCAGCCTCAGAACACTGGGTCCCGTCCCTTCTCACAGGCCCAGAGCACCACTGCACCTACTCTGTCCCATGCCGTCCATCTTCCCTCTCTCCTGGATTATTCCCATGCACACTCCAGATTGTTCTAATATCGCATAATTACGATATCATAATTATCAATATAATAGGCTGCTTGAAGTTATCCTGTAGCATAGTGATGCTTTTATTTATTTATATATTTTTTTGAGACAGGGTGTCACTCTGTTGCCCAGACCAGAGTGCAGTGGCTTGTTCATGGCTCACACCGCCTTGACCTCCCGGGCTCAAACAATCGTGCACACCACGCCTGGCTCATTTTAATTTTTTTTTGGTCTAGACGAGGTTTCCCTTTGTTGCCCAGGCTGGTCTCAGATTCCTGGGCTCAAGCGATCCTCCTTCCTTATCCTCCCAAAGTGCTAGGATTACAGGTGTGCTGGGATTACAGGCATGGTAGGAGTACAGGTGTGTGCCACTGCAGCTGGCTTCCTAACGATGCTTTTGAAAATTTGTTTGCTGGCCCGGCGCGGTGGCTCAAGCCTGTAATCCCAGCACTTTGGGAGGCCGAGACGGGTGGATCACGAGGTCAGGAGATCGAGACCATCCTGGCTAACACGGTGAAACCCCGTCTCTACTAAAAAATACAAAAAACTAACCGGACGCGGTGGCGGGCGCCTGTAGTCCCAGCTACTCGGGAGGCTGAGGCAGGAGAATGGCGTGAACCCGGGAGGCGGAGCTTGCGGTGAGCTGAGATCCGGCCACTGCACTCCAGCCTGGGCGACAGAGCGAGACTCCGTCTCAAAAAAAAAAAAAAAAGAAAATTTGTTTGGTTCTGTTTTCCCCAGGTTTTACGTTGAATAGTCAAGCCCTTTCTTTAGCAGTGTTTAATCTACCCTTCAGTGTAATTCCCTTCAGTGCAACCTTTACCTCACACATTGTGGTTTTCATCTTTAGAAATTCAATTTGGGTAATTTTCATATATTCCATGACTCCACTTAACTTCTGGAACATATGGAATACAATTACAGTATGTGTTGTTTTGTTTTTTGTTTTTTTAAGACGGAATTTCGCTCTTGTTGCCCAGGCTGGACTGCAATGGCGCGATTTTGGCTAATATATCACGTTAATTATGATAATATCATAATGATCAATATAATGGGCTGCCTGAAGTTGTCCTATAGCATAGTGATGCTATTATTTGTTTATTTTTTGGTATCTAATATCACTGCTAAGAAAACTCACCCCCTCCAGCCATCCCTCCCCGTCTTTCCCCCTTTCCCGCACAGCTCTCTGGAAAAGCTACCTGCATTTCCTCTCCACTTCTTCCTTGAGCTCTCACCATTAGGCTTTTGCCCCCACCACTGCAGTAAGACACTCCTGTCAATGCTGATCTCATGTCACCAAATCCAATAGCAGATCATGCTGTCTTCTGCAACAGGCCTTCTTTAGGTGGTTACCTTGACACCTTTTCCCAGCAATCCTCCTAACTCATTGCCCAGGTCCTGACTCCTCTGTCCTGACTTGCCTGCTGGGCGAGTCTGCTGCAGGGCTCTAGGTACCACCTGCCACAGCCATGGTCAGATACAGGCCCTAACCTTCCCCTTGAACTCTACCCCCATCCACCTGGATGTTTAACAGACACCTCAATATGTCCAAAACCAAACAGATAGGCCGGGCGCGGTGGCTCACGCCTGTAATCCCAGCACTTTGGGAGGCCGAGGCGGGCGGATCACAAGGTCAGGAGATCGAGACCACGGTGAAACCCCGTCTCTACTAAAAATACAAAAAATTAGCCGGGCGCCTGTAGTCCCAGCTACTCAGGAGGCTGAGGCAGGAGAATGGCGTAAACCCAGGAGGCGGAGCTTGCAGTGAGCCGAGATCGCGCCACTGCACTCCAGCCTGGGCGACAGAGCGAGACTCCGTCTCAAAAAAAAAACAAAAAAAACAAAAAAAACCAAAACCAAACAGATTACTTCTCCTGCCTCAAAGCACTTGCTCTTTCCACATCTATCCCCATCTCAGTATCTGGCAACTCCATTCTTCCTGTTGCTCAGAAAGTAGTTTGTGAATCCAGAATCACATGCTTCTTCTCATCTCCACACCTGCTGTCCCAGCCTGAGCCCCCGTCATCTCTTGCCTGGATGACTCTGGCGGCCCCTAGCTGGTCTCCCTGCTTGCCCACTGCAGTCTGTGCTTGTCACACAGTCAGAGTGACATGATGACAACACATATCATGCCATTTCTCTCTTCTAAAGCAGCCAGTGCCATCCGTTCATGTCTCCTTGTCAGAAACGTTCCCTGTACACCCGGACTGTGCACACACAGTCACAGGGCCTCATCTGTGGCTATCTCCTCACTGGGACCATTTTCCTCCTTAGTGCCCTGAGCACGTGGCATCACATGTTTCTTCATGTGTTATCTGCCTCCCCTACCAGAATGTAAAGGCCAGGAGAACTGCTATGGCCTCGGCATTCACAGGTGTTACTGGGCATAACAGGTACTCAAACTGTTAAATGAGTGGCTGGAAAAAAGTGTTAAATAAGCAAATAGTAGTGCTATAAATGCTCTAATACCAACAGACACATTAACTGATCAGGATGGACTGTATATGTATGACTGGCTGAGAAGCTAGACTCTTAATTGTTTGGGGCAGAAAAGGGTAGAAGAAAATCCTTCTTGACATGAGCTAACAGATCTTTCTCAGTACCCTCAACTCGTGTTTTCTTGTTTGTTTGTTTTGTTTTGTTTCTGAGACAAAGTCTTGCTCTGTAGCCCAGGCTGGAGTGCAGTGGCGCAATCTCGGCTCACTGCAACCTCCACTTCCTGGGTTCCAGCGATTCTCCTGCCTCAGCCTCCCAGGATTACAGGAGGTAATCCCTTATCTGGGATTACAGGTGCTTACAACCTTGCCAGGCTAATTTTTATCTTTTTAGTAGAGATGGTGTTTAACCACGTTAGCCAGGCTGGTCCTGAACTCCTGACCTCAAGTGATCTGCCTGCCTCGGCCTCCCAAAGTGCTGGGATTAAAGGCATGAGCAACCACACCGGCCAGTACCCTCAACTCTTAATATCATGGGGCTAGTCATCTAGAAGATGTCACTGACCGAGCACTCACCATGTGCCACGAACATTCCACACACCTGGGTCTCACCACAATCCTACAGGGAAGACACTCTAATCCCCACATCACAGATGAAAAAACAAACTCAGAGTGTTACACAACTCACCCAAGCCAGAGAATCTGAAAACTCACCTGAGACCCGGGTCTCTATGAAGGCTATCCTCTGCAACAGTAAATCACAATACAAAGCGGCCCAGGTCTAAATGAGAAGTCTTGCTGGTAATGGGACACTTTGGTTCCGGCATCCTGGCTCTTGGCCCCTGTTCACTGACTGACACTCTAGACGCTGGCTCTCAGTGTGGCACGAGATAGATGGCTTACCCACTCTCATGCTGAAACAGCCCCTGCCAAAGCACAAACACACTGAGCCTGAAGTCTTGTGGCGTCATCTCTGGGTGAAGAGCATCGACTTAATCTGTCAGCTTTTTAGGTTATATTTCAATAAACACTTTCCCTGCAGATTTCACTCTGGAAGGAAAAGTGTTCTAAGGGAGGATGAGAGAAAGGAGGGGAATGAAGAGGAGGAGAAGTCGCAGCAGCAGGAGTCTGAAATGATGTCCTGTCTCTAAAGCTGTTAGCACAAACCTGACCCATCTTCCATGCCTCTCTCCAAGGCTTCCTCCATGAAAGTGCCTCAGGTGCTTTCAGCCTGCCCAAAAATACCCCTCACAGTTCAGGCCTGTCTGCCAAAGTCACCATAGAAGGTGGGCACTCGCTTGGGAAGAGACACTGTGGCTGAAAGGAACTAGGAACCAAGCAGAGATACAGGATACAGAGTCCTAATAAAGCAGAAGGCAGTGGCAAAGCACCAAGTCCCAGTGTGGCCGGTCCCTGGCTGGAGTGCAGCCATGATAAGGTACACTGAGTTAGGAAGAGGAGAACCAGCACCAGTTGTAGGGGGTGGGAGGCCAGCTGCGGCACCATAAACAAAGCCAGCCCCATGCCTTGTCACAGTCCTGGCACAGACCGTACTGAGAGTGAAGCAAAAGGAAAAAGGAGATGGACAAAGCGGACTTTAATCACAAAAGCTAGCTCAGAACTCGCTCCCATCTTCCTAATCTGTAAAGAAAAGATGAAGAGATACCATGCAGGGACACTTAGAGGGTGAGGTTGATACTGAACCTGGGGAAGGCTGACACTGAAGAAGACAGATGTTAACCTCAGCCATCCACCCTTCTGGGTTAGGGGGAAGCCATTAGCAACCTTGGATAAAGTATCTTCTTTGGGTCAAGGAAGAACGAGGTGTGATGACTGTCTTCTTTGGCATTTATGTGTGAGGGTGATCTGGCTATGAAATCTCCCATGCAGCCCACTGATCTCTGTCCATCCAGCAGATCTGGCCTGTTGGTTGGGAGTCAGAGGAAAAAGACTAGGTGACACACAGACCGTGTACATCTCATGACTGCCTTCTCAGGGTCCAAATTAGACCAGTCGTGCCTTCAACGAGCATTCCCAAGAATTCCAGGGCTGAAGAAAAGCCCACAAAATTCCTCATTTGGGCTGGGCACGGTGGCTCACCCCTGTATTCCCAGCACTTTGGGAGGCCGAGGCGGGCAGATCACAAGGTCAGGAGTTCAAGACCAGCGTAGTCAATATGATGAAAGCCCGTCTCTACTAAAAATACAAAAATTAAGGCTGGGCACAGTGGCTCACGCCTGTAATCCCACTACTTTGGGAGGCCAAGGCAGGCAGATCATGAGGTCAGGAGTTCAAGATCAGCTTGACCAACATGGTGAAACCTCGTCTCTACTAAAAATACAAAAAATTAGCCAGGCATGGTGGCGCGTGCCTGTAATCCCAGCTACTTGGGAGGTTGAGGCAGGAGAATCACTTGAACCTGGGAGGCAGAGGTTGCAGTGAGCCAAGATTGCGCCACTGCTCTCCAGCCTGGGCAACAGAGGGAGACTCTGTCTCAAAAAAAAAAAAAAAGAAAAAATTAGCCGGGCATGGTGGCAGGCACCCGTAGTCCCAGCTACTCGGGAGGCTGAGGCAGAAAAGTCGCTTGAATCTAGGAGGCAGAGGTTGCAGTGAGCCGAGATCATGCCACTGCACTCCAGCCTGGGTGACAGAGCGAGACTCTGTCTCAAAAAAAAGAAAAAAAAAAATCACTCATTTGCCCAGTACCTCCTCACACCAGACACCATGCAAAGAAAAACTTATCTAGTTCCTCGTCCCAAGGAGTACAGAGTTGACCTATGAATGAGATAAATATTTACCTTTAAAAATTACCTTTCAGGCCTGGCGCGGTGGCTCAAGCCTGTAATCCCAGCACTTTGGGAGGCCGAGACGGGCGGATCACGAGGTCAGGAGATCGAGACCATCCTGGCTAACACGGTGAAACCCCGTCTCTACTAAAAAATACAAAAAACTAGCCGGGCGAGGTGGCGGGCGCCTATAGTCCCAGCTACTCGGGAGGCTGAGGCAGGAGAATGGTCTAAACCCGGGAGGCGGAGCTTGCAGTGAGCTGAGATCCGGCCACTGCACCCCAGCCTGGGCGACAGAGCGAGACTCTGTCTCAAAAAAAAAAAAAAAAAAAAAAATTATCTTTCAGCCCAGAATTTAAAAACAAAAAAAACTGGTTTGGGGTTCGTCTTGACCTCCAAAATTGCTCTCATCTGAATTACTTACCAATGTTAAAAAAGTTGGCAATACTACACACACACACACACACACACACACACACACACACACACACACACGCACACACACTAAGACAAAAAAAATTACATAAACAAACAAAAGGTTGGGTGCACTGGCTCATGCCTTTAATCCCAGTACTTTGGGAGGCTTAGGCAGGTGGATCACTGGAGCTCAGGAGTTCAAGTCCAGTCTGGGCAACATGGCAAAACCCTGTCTCTACAAAAAATACAAAAATTAGCTAGATATGGTGGTGGGTGCCTGTAGTCCCAGCTACTTGTAAGGCTGAGGTGCGAAGACCATTTGACCCTGGGGGGCACAGGCTGCAGTAAGCCATGACTGCACCGCAGCACTCCAGTTTGGGTGTAGAGCCAAACGATCTCAAACACAAAACAAAACAAACTAAAAAAAACACCAGCTAGTCTTTTCCAGAAAGACTGGACGATCTGGCCACTCTGGGACCACATTCCTGCCAGGCAGCAACAGGACAGGGTGTGGTAGCTGCTATCCCCTTCAGACAGAACCTGTTCTCTCCACTTGTCTGCAGCCCTCAGCATCCCCCTCATCTCCCGGAAATAAAAAGAGATAAATATTTTCTTTGATGGAGCAGAAAATATGTATGTGTGTGTTTTTATTTTTCCCCACTTCAGTGTATGTATGGATAATACATATATTATTGACTAGCCTAAATCAAGAAGAAAAAGCAGGCCAGGCGTGGTGGCTCATGCCTGTAATCCCAGCACTTTGGGAGGCCAAGACGGGCGGATCACCTGAGGGTGGGAGTTCGAGACCAGCCTGACCAACATGGAAAAACCCTGTCTCTATGAGAAATACAAAATTAGCTGGGTATGGCAGCACATACCTGTAATCCCAGCTACTCGGTAGGCTGAGGCAGGAGAATTGCTTGAACCTGGGAGGTGGAGGTTGCAATGAGCCGAGATCATGCCATTGCACTCCAGCCTGGGCAACAAGAGTGAAACTCCGTCTCAAAAAAAAAAAAAAAAGAGGAAAAACCCTAATTACAAAAAACAGGGAACAAAACTAGGGAAATGGCCACAGCTACAGAGGAAAAAAGGTGAATTAAATTGATAATTTTATATGAATACATAAACCGCCAAAACTGAAATCAGGACATAGCAAATCTAAACAGGTCAATGACATAGAAGACACTGTAGTAGTTACCGAAGTGCTATATTCTGAAACAGCACTGGCTAGGATGGTGGCTCATGCCTATAATCCCAATACTTTAGGGGACAGAGGTGGAAGCACTGCTTGAAAGAGAAGTTCAAGACCAGCCTAGGCAACGTGGCAAAGACCTGTATGTGCCAAAAAAGTTAAATAAATAAATAAATATAAAGGCACCAGGCTTAGAAAGTTTTACAAGAAAATTCCTACCAAATTTTAAACAAATATTTTTAAAATTTTGTAAGCTGGCTAAAAGTTTAGAATAAAATGGCCGGGCGCGGTGGCTGATGCCTGTAATGCCAGCACTTTGGGAGGCCAAGGCGGGCAGATCACGAGGTCAGGAGATCGAGACCATCCTGGATAACACAGTGAAACCCCATCTCTACTTAAAAAAACACAAAAAATTAGCCGAGTGGGGTGGCAGGCGCCTGTAGTCCCAGTTACTCTGGAAGCTGAGGCAGGAGAATTGCATGAACCTGAGAGGCAGAGCTCGCAGTGAGCCGAGATCGCGCCACTGCACTCCAGCCTGGGCGACAAAGCAAGACTCCGTCTCAAAATAATAATAATAATAATAAAAGTTTAGAATAAAATGTTATATAAGAAACTTTTTATAAAGCTATAGAAAACACTAAAACAACTTGATAAAGGTTGCATAAGAAAAAATTACAGACTATTCTCACAAATAATGATGTAAAATTTCTAAATAAAATATCAATAAATAGGCCAGGTGTGGTGGCTCACACCTTATAATCTCAGCACTTTGGGAAGCTGAGGTGGGCAGATTATCTGAGGTCAGTAGATTGAGTCCAGCCTGGTCAACATGGCAAAATCCCGTCTCCACTAAAAATACAAAAATTAGCAGTGCATGGTGGCACACGCCTATCCCGGCTATTCAGGAGGCTGAGGCCGGAGAATTGCTTGAACCTGAGAGGCAGAGGTTGCAGTGACCCGAGATTGCACCACTGCACTCCAGCCTGGGCAACAGAGTGAAACTCCGTCTCAAAAAAAAAAAAAAAATTAATTAATAGAATCTGACTATACAATAAGAGAGTTCATCCCAGGAATACAATGATGATTCAATAATATAAATCCATTACTATAACTTACTATGTTAACAGATAAAAGAAGAAAATCTCTCTGATCGGCCGGGCGCGGTGGCTCAAGCCTGTAATCCCAGCACTTTGGGAGGCCGAGACGGGCGGATCACGAGGTCAGGAGATCGAGACCATCCTGGCTAACACGGTGAAACACCGTCTCTACTAAAATACAAAAAAAATTAGCCGGGCGAGGTGGCGGGCGCCTGTACTCCCAGCTACTCGGGAGGCTGAGGCAGGAGAATGGCGTAAACCCGGGAGGCGGGGCTTGCAGTGAGCTGAGATCCGGCCACTGCACTCCAGCCTGGGCCACAGAGCAAGACTCCGTCTCAAAAAAAAAAAAAAAAAAAAAAAAAGAAAATCTCTCTGATCATTCCACAGATGTGCACTGGCATTTGAGAAAACTCAGTCACCATTTTTTATTTTAAAAACATCAGTGAGGGAGCAGGAACAAAAACAAAAAGCTCCCCACAACATTAGCAACACACCCCAGCATGTCACTTAATGGCAAAAACACTAACAGCATTCTCACTGAAGTCAGGAATGAAACAAGTTACTCAGTGTCATCCCTATTATTTAACTTTGTTCTAGAAATGCAATGCAATCAGAAAAGAAAAAGAGGTCAGACATGGTGGCTCACGCCTGTAATCCCAACACTTTGGGAGGCCGTGATAGGCAGATCACTTGAAGTCAGGAGTTGGAGACCAGTCTGGTCAACATGGTGAAACGCCATCCCTACTAAAAATACAAAAATTAGCCATGTGTGGTGGCATGTGCTTGTAATCCCACCTTCTCGGGAGGCTGAGGCAGGAGAATTTAGGCCTGGCATGGTAGTTCACGCCTAGCACTTTGGGAGACCCAGACAGAAGGATCACTTGAAGCCAGGAATTCAAGACCAGCCTGGGGGGCAACATAGTGAGACTTCAGATCTACCAAAAAAAAAAAAAAACAACAACAACAAAGAATATTAACCAGGAGTGCATAAACACAGCATCTCAGCTACTAGGGAGGCTGATGTGGGAGGATCACCTGAGCCCAGGAGGTCTGGACTGCAGTGGGCCATGATCATGCCACTGTGCTCCAGCCTGGGTGATAGAACTGCCTTAAAAAAAATTGTTTAAAAATATTCCAGGCCAGGCACTGTGGCTCACGCCTATAATCCCAGCAATTTCGGAGGCCGAGGCGGGTGGATCACGAGGTCAGGAGTTTGAGACCAGCCTGGCCAACATGGTGAAACCCTGTCTCTACTAAAAATACAAAAATTAGCCTGGCTCGGTGGCAGGCACCTGTAATCCCAGCTACTTGGGAGGCTGAAGCAGGAGAATTGCTTGAACCCAGGAGGTGGAGGCTGCAGTGAGCCAAGATCACCACTGCACTCCAGCCTGGACGATAGAACAAGACTCCTTCTCAAAAAAAAATAAAAAATCCAAACTTTCATCCTACCAAAAAAAAGGAGAAGACGAATGGATGATTCAAAATTGGCTAAACACTGAAAACTTTAAGTGATGGATACATGAAGGCTCATTAGATTGTCTTCTCTACTTCCGTGTATGTTGACAATAAAGAGTTTAAAAAATGTAGGGAAGGATCAAAAGGAGGATCATAAAAGACACAAAGGAGCCGGCTCCGCACGCAATGGATAATTTGTTCATTCAACAAGTATTTTTTAACCACTACTAGGTGCCAGCTACTGGAAATACTTAAGTGGAGAAAACAAAGCTCCTGTTCTCATGGTGCTTCCATTCTGGTTGCAGGGGAGGCACACAAGCAAAAATTACAATCTCCAGTAAGTGATAATAACGTCGACAGGGGTGGGCTGGTCTAAGAAGGCCTCAGTGAGGAGGTGATGGTGGCACAGAGTCTGAGAGAGGAAGAGGAGAAAGTCCAAGGATGTCTGAGAGAGCCAGCCGGGAAGGAAGACAACCAGTAGCTCGCAAATTTGGTCTTCCTTGCCTTTGTTTTGCTTTTTACCCCAACAGTCTTTTGCTTATCCAAAGGATATGGACACAACTGGAATGCCTCTTTGTCCTAACTAGAAAATAAAAATTAGGCCGGGCGCGGTGGCTCAAGCCTGTAATCCCAGCACTTTGGGAGGCCGAGACGGGCGGATCACGAGGTCAGGAGATCGAGACCATCCTGGCTAACACAGTGAAACCCCGTCTCTACTAAAAATGCAAATAAAAACTTAGCCGGGCGAGGTAGCAGGCGCCTGTAGTCCCAGCTACTCGGGAGGCTGAGGCAGGAGAATGGCGTGAACCCGGGAGGCGGAGCTTGCAGTGAGCTGAGATCCGGCCACTGCACTCCAGCCTGGGTGACAGAGCGAGACTCCGTCTCAAAAAAAAAAAAAAAAAAAGAAAATAAAAATTAATCAGGTCATTTTAATACAGTACATTCTTCAAGGAAGGTGCCAGGTCGGCGCTGTTTCCCCAAACGTTGTGGAAACAATTTTTTTCTTTTCTTTTTTTTTTTTTGAGACGGAGTTTCGTTCTTGTTGCCCAGGCTGGAGTGCAATAGTGCGATCTCGGCTCCGCGATATCTTCGCTCACCGCAACCTCCGCCTCCCAGATTCAAGTGATTCTCCTGCCTCAGCCTCCCGAGTAGCTGGGATTACAAGCATATGCGCCACCACGCCCGGCTAATTTCTTATTTTTAGTAGAGAAGGGGTTTCTCCATGTTGGTCAGGCTGATCTCGAACTCCAGACCTCTGATAATCTGCCCCCCTCGGTCTCCCAGAGTGCTGGCATTACGGGCGTGAGCCACCGCGCCTGGCAATTCGATTTTTTCGAAGGAAGAATTTTCCAATTTATCTAACATGCCATGTCTGTTAATAAAAGTGTATTAAAGTTAAATCATGAGTTTTTAATGCAAATAAATATTTCCATAGCAAAGAGAACAGATTAGTTTCACAAAAGATATTGCAGATGCTAGATAATTTTACACCCATAGACACGAGTCTATCAGTCTCTGCCCTTCTGTCAAATCATCAACTTAGAGGTGTCTATAGTTTAATTTCATGATCTTTTAAGCAATGAAGTTGAAATTCTAATTTTCCTTAGGAGCGACTTGCATAAATATTTTACACTCAAGTGGCCAGCATCAACTAAGGGCATTCCAGATGGTCAAAAAAGAAGTGCTCTGCTACAACGCCCGAGATCACCATATAGTAACTTCTTCAAATCACCACGAAATATCAAAACTTCAAAGCTGCCAGGAATGCTACGTTCTACAAACAGCCAGATAATTAGGAAACCAGCAGATGGGAGGAGAAATCTGTCCGTATGAAACATGTTCCCATCTCCATCCCAACTGCATCACAGTTTTGAAAGTGGCTTTATATAAACGCGTTCATCTTCTACCCAAAGGGAGAACACCAATAACCAAACGATCCAGGACTGCAAGGTGATTCCCAAGGAGGCGAACTTGTGCGGACAGATTTCACCCACCACGAACCACCACCAGCAGAGGGAAGGACAGGCTTCCCTCCGACGGCTGCGATGCTCCGAGTCCCTCCTTCCCCTACAACCTGCGGCCCACTGAGCCCTTCCCCAAAGGTCCCGGAGTTCTGAGCGACGCACGCACCCGACCCTAGTTACCTGGCAGAGGCGCCGAGCGCCCAAGATGCCAGTAAGGCTCCGTGCACGCAGCCCAGCCTGAAGGGCGCCTGCCCGGGCGCTCGGTGCGGGGCCCGATGCAGAGCAGGAAGAGGAGGTCCGAGTGGGCCCCAGCGCTCTCAGGATCTGGCGCCGGCCCCTCTGCCTCATGCCTCTGCTGTGCCCGGCGTCCAGGGATCTCCCAAGGACTCCCCACCCCCTACCCTGCTCTCCTACGCGGGGTCATGACTTCGGGCGGCGCCAAGCCCCCAACGTAAGGGTCCCCCGGGCTTCCCCGGGAAAGGGTCGGGGTGCAAGGCTAGGCTGGGAGTGCCGAGCGCGAGGGCGGGAGGAGAACACAGAGGGTCAGGGGCAGGGCACAGCGCTCCCTCCGCGCTGCCTGAGGAAGGGAGCGGGGGTGGGGCCGCCGCGGGCCAAATGCGGGACACTAGCGCGCAACCCGGCGGCCGCAGATCGGGCGGGCGGTCACCCTAGGTAGGGCTGGGGGGTGCTGGGGCCCCCTGCGGGACGCACCTGCGCCAGGTGAGCCCCCCCTCCGCGAAGCCTCACCTGCCCAGCGCCCGTTTCATTCCCGCGTCGGCTGCGCAGCGCGGCTCGGCCGCCCCCGTGCCCGTCAGGCGCAGGTTCTGCTTCAGGCGGCAGTCGGCGTCCAGCGCCGCGGCAGCCGAGCCGGAGGAGGACGAGCCCGCGGCGGCGCAGCGCTCATGCTCCAAGGCGACGGGCTCGGTCCGCTTCCTCATGCCGCGGCCGACAGGGCCGGCCGCCGACGGCGCCCGCTGGCCTCACCCGCCGCCTGCGCCGCAATGCCGCCGCTCACAGCCGCCGCCGCTCACAGCCGCCGCCACCCGGAGCCCGGAGCCCGAAACCCGGAGCCCGAAACCCGCCGCTCCTCACATCCCAGCCCAGGCCGCGGCGCCCGCTACGAACCAGCGGCGGGGGCCCGCCGGCCACGCCGGCCAATCAGCGCCGGGCTCCCGCTGGCCCTGCCCCCGGCCCCGCCCCGGCCACCTCTTCGCGGGTTCCGAGGGGCGCGCGCCCAGCATCCTCGGCGCCACCCGCAGCCATCTTGTGGGAGGGTAGGCAAAGCCGCAGCGGCGCGTCATCTGCGGGGCAGGGCTCTGGGCTCCATCGCGACGCTGCAGCTGCCCTCGCCCGGGCGCTCGGTGTGAGGAGCACCCACTCCCTGTCGTGCCCCGGTTCAGTGACCCGAAAGGGGTGGCCCAGCGAGCCAGACCCGCAACGCCGGGCCCCTCGCGCTTCTGCGAACGGAAACCCAGAGGTAGCAAATCGCATTTCCGTTCTCGTGATTCTTAACTCTTCTCACAAGGACTTTACCTTTAAAAGTATGCTTTCGGGTCGTCAATTTTTAATTTGAAGCAAATGTATAAACTCAGTTTTTACTTTTGGGCCGAACATATGAACTGCTTGAAAAATTTACTTTTTAAAAACCTGTATTAGATTTTAGATTTTTGTAAAGCAATTAAGACTACCTGATGGGAGGAAAATCCATTTCAAAGATAAATTCGCCCTTGTGAAACCCAAATTTAGTACTAATTCAACCCATCCTAAGAAGAGAAAAGGAAAGAAAAAAGGGCAGTTTCACAAATTTAGTTTTATAACTTTGGCTTTTCTTAATATGGCATTGATTTTACATATAATCTATAACCAAGAGAGATATTTGCTTACTTATTCCAAAGTAACTTTAGAAATTTCAATATTTGTCACTTTGAAAACTATTGGCAATTGGTAATCTAAGGTCAATTGGAAATGCGTTTAGAAATTCAACAGCTTTTTATATTACTTTTGTAGTGATACTTTGAAATTGCAACGTAATTTGTAGACCATATTACTAAGTGTTACAGCCTGCATTCATAATTGTGTCAATATCTCCAGATATACTTTTTAAAAACATTATGGGCTGAGCTCTGTGGCTCATGCGTGTAATCTCAGCACTTTGGGAGGCGGAGATGGATGGATCACTTAAGTACAGGAGATGGAAGCCAGACCAGCCTGGCCAGCATGGTGAAACTCTGTCTCTACTAAGAATACAAAAATTAGCCGGGTGTGGTGGCACAAGCCTGAGTGACAGAGCAAGACTGTTTTTTTAAAAAAAAAAAAAGACTGGGCGTGGTGGCTCAGGCCTGTAATCCCAGCACTTTGGGAGGCCGAGGCGGGCGGATCACAAGGTCAGGAGATCAAGGCTAACCTGGCCAACATAGTGAAACCCCATCTCTACTAAAAATACAAAAATTAGCCAGGTATGGTGGCACAAACCTATAATCCCAGCTACTTGGGAGGCTGAGGCAGGAGACTTTCTTGAACCTGGGAGGCAGAGGTTGCAGTGAGCTGAGATCATGCCATTGCACTCCAACCTTGGGGACAAAAGCAAACTTCTGTCTCAAAAAAAAAAAAAAAAAAGAAAAAAAATAGCTGGGTATTGTGGCGCATGCCTGTATTCCCAGCTGCTTGGGAGACTGAGGCAGGAGAATTGCTTGAACCAGGGAGTCGGAGGTTGCTGTGATCCGAAATTGTGCCACTGCATTCCACCCTGGCGACAGAGGGAGACTCTTCTCAAAAACAAACAAATTAGCCGGGTGTGGTGGCGCACGCCTGTAATCCCAGCTACTTGGGAGGCTGAGGCAGGAGAATTGCTTGAACCTGGGATGCTGGGATTGGGAGGTTGCAGTGAGCTGAGATCACACAACTGCACTGCAGCCTGGGTGACAGAGCAAGCCTCCATCTCAAAATAAACAAACATACTATGAAATGTAAATGATAAATTCTTTATAGTGATGTAGTAACACATCCTGGAGAAATTGGAAATCTAGGAAATAACTAAAACGTAAAAGAAAAAAAAAAGTTTTGACTCTATCACTCACTTCAATTGAGAACAAACAAAAACAACAACAACAGGGAGCGGTGGCTCACGCCTGTAATCCCAGCACTTTGGGAGGCCGAGGTGGGGGGATCACAAGGTCAGGAGATCGTGACCATGCTGGCTAACACGGTGTCTCTACTAACAATATAAAAAATGAGCCGGGCGTGGTGGCTGGCCCCTGTAGTCCCAGCTACATGGGAGGCTGAGACAGGAGAATGGCGTGTGTGGGGAAAAGAGAGATCAGCCTGTTACTGTATCTATATAGAAAGAAGTAGATATAAGAGACTCCATTTTGTTCTGTATTTGAGATGCTGTTAATCTGTGACCCTACCCCCAACCTTGTCCTTGCAAGAGACATGTGCTGCAGTGACTCAAGGTTTAATGGATTTTGGGCTGTGCAGGATGTGTCTTTGTTAAACAAGTGCCTGAAGGCAGCTTGCTGGTTAAGAGTCATCACCATTCTCTTAATTTCAACTACCCAGGGACACATACACGGCCAAAGGTCACCGGGACCTCTGCCTAGGAGAGCTAGGTATTGTCCAAGGTTTCTCCCCATGTGATAGGCTGAAGTAATGCTAAAAGGTTTATGGAGATGTTTGCATATGCATCTCAAGGCACAGCATTTTCCTTTAAACTTATTCATGTCACAGAGGTTTTTGTTCATATGTCTTACTGCCGATTTCCTCCCTACAGTGATCCTATTGTCCTGCCACTCCCTTATTCTTAAGATGGTAAAGATAATTATCAATAAATACTAAGGGAACTCAGAGACCGGTGCCGGCGTGGGTCCTCTGTAAGCTGAGCGCCGGTCCCCTGGGCCCCCGCTTTCTCTTTCTCTACACTTTGTCTCTGTGTCTCATTTCTTTTCTCAAGTCTCTCGTTCCACCTAACGAGAAACACCCACAGGTGTGGAGGGGCAGGCCACCCCTTCAGGCGTGAACCCAGGAGGTGGAGCTTGCAGTGAGCCGAGATCTCACCACTGTGCTCCAACCTGGGCAAGAGAGTGGGACTCCGTCTCAAAAAAACCAAGCAAACCAAAAAAAGGAAGGAAGAGCTGGAGAGGAGAAATCTGTACCGGGTATTGAATCTTTCTTACAGGCACGAGGCCCTGCCCACACAGTGCCCAACTCTTGGTGGTTGAGCCCATGCTAGTGATGCCCACATTTGTATCATCGGTCCACACCCCTCCTTGACCCTTAGGCTCCTCATCATCTCTGGTCTGATTTCTGACAAGTACTACTTCAATGCTGAGCTCCCAGCTCTTCTCCCACCCCCAACTCCATCCATGACCTTTCCCTCTTGGGGAATGGCAGTTCTATTCTTGCAGTTCCTGGGGCCACAATTCTGCAGTCATCCTTGACTTTTCCTTTCTTGTGCTGTAGCATGTCTATCACCAAGCCTTGTCAGCTGTGCTTTCAAAATCTATGAGAATTTAACCATTAAATTTTACCACTTCCATGGTCCCCACCCTGGGCCAAACTGCTGTCATCTCTCACCTCCATTATTTGAATAGCCTAACTGGTCTCCTGCCTCCACTTTGTCTCACTTCTGTCCACTTAATTCAGCTGCCACATAGGATTTTCTTGTTATTACAAGGTCTAATTCTGTCATTTATTTGCTCAGAACACTTAAGTGGCTCCCCATCTCACTCAAAACCCAAGGCTTACGAAAGGGTTTAACATGGCCCTCCCTGACTGTAGAGCACCCAATTCCGTCGCTGATCAGAAGTGCCACTTGTAACCTGCACGGACCTAGGGGACCTGAACAAAGAGGGATGAATGCGGGAATAAAAGACAAGAGACGAAAGAGTATATTTTGAAGACGGGGTCAGGGGGCACCTTGCCTCTAGTGGACAAGGGTCCTGAGCTTTACACAGCCCTCCATATTTATCAGGCAAAACAGATAGCGATAAATGGGGGGTGATTGTGGGGTAGTGATTGTCGGTCTGCTGTTTGGTTCACAGCAGGCTTGCCAGACTGCATCCTGTGAACAATAGGCGCTAGATTTCTCAGTAGATAACTTCAAGGAGCCCAGCGCCAGGGAGTGAGGCCCTCAGCAAACCTTTTGGTGGCAGGCGCTGTGTGAGTTTGCTCACATCCTGCATTCATGATAAACAGTAGCTATTTGACCATATAGCCTCCAGTGGAATGCTGAGTTGATCATGATCCCTTTGTCCTTTTCAGCTCCCAACATCTCTCCCTTCGTGTTTATGTGTTAATTGAAAGAATGTGGCCGGGCGCGGTGGCTCAAGCCTGTAATCCCAGCACTTTGGGAGGCCGAGATGGGTGGATCACGAGGTCAGGAGATCGAGACCATCCTGGCTAACACGGTGAAACCCCATCTCTACTAAAAAATACAAAAAACTAGCCGGGCGAGGTGGCAGGCGCCTGTAGTCCCAGCTACTCAGGAGGCTGAGGCAGGAGAATGGTGTAAACCCGGGAGGTGGAGCTTGCAGTGAGCTGAGATCCGGCCACTGCACCCCAGCCTGGGCGACAGAGCAAGACTCCGTCTCAAAAAAAAAAAAAAAAAAAAAAAAGAATGTAAGGCCAGGCTGGGCAGCTCTCATTCTCTGATTGGCAGTCCATCCGATTTTACAGACTATGAGCAGAAGACAGAGACAAAAACAGCATTATTCCAAGAACTACATATAAGATGTTAATGAGGTGCTTTAGATAGGTCCAAGGGCTGAGGCTTGCCAGGCCTTGCTGGAATTTGGTCCAGTCTTCTAAAGAAGGCTGACATTTTTGAGTTCGCTTATTTAAATCAAGAATTTTGTTTTGTCATTCACCAATATCAAAGGTGATGTTGGATGTGAACGCTCCCTGTAAATGAGCTTTCACAAGGTCCCGTGGATACTCACTTTGGTTATATTCTAAGTTGTTTGCACAAATATGAATGTGGTTAAAATGACAACGCAATTGCTGCTGCAACTGCAAGCTCTGTACTTGTTCCCCTAACCATAGGACCGTGGATTTTAACATTGCCACTTCAGTTAACTCAGTGTTAATTTTATTCTGAAGTAGCCTCGTTTGATCAGCTGTGCGTGTCCAGTTCTCCAGGTCCTGAGCTGTTTGAATAGAATTATGCAAAGCTACAGGGAACATCACAACAGAAGTTATTAGTGTGACTAAGGAAACAATAGCAAAAATTATGCCTAAGGCTCTACAGACAAGATGAGTACGAAGAAGTTTCACAAAATGCAAAGCAGGTGTAGCAGCCCAAGGCTTGGACAGATTAACAGGAATCCATAGCCCAGGGATGTGACCCAAAATCATCAAGGTAGAAATGCTATGTGTTTGCAATGTGCTATGATTAATGCAGTGATAAAACTGGCAAGATTTACAGGTCAATTGGGTATTGTTTACCTGGAGCTGGTTCTCCTTAACTGCCAAAAAGACATGAGGATTAAAAACAAAAACTGTAAATTGAGTGGTGATATTCTTTACAAATGCAACATTAAGATTGTGTCACTTACTATTGCTTTTATTGGAGAGTATTCCAATCCAGATGTTGCCATTCATAAATGGGAGTGCTGCCTTCCATATCGTCTCTTGAATTGGTCCTTTCCTCCCTAGATAATGCCACGGAAGAAGAGGTAGGCTAAATCCTGCTCCATGCCAAGCAATCTGGGTGGCAGACTGGGATTGGATCCCAGTATTGTATAAAGAAGAAGCATTGAAAGCTTGCCACCAATGCCAGTGAAGTTTGTGCCATGATTTCTGATTTTCATCTTTTCGATCTGATTGACCTTTAGGTCCCCAATCCACAATGTCTCCAGTTGACATAGATTGTTTTCTAGCCAGTGGAACAAGACACTGGGTCCATGGAGTAGGGTAGAACTATTGAATGGAATCCATTCCTTAATCAGCACAATTAGGGCAACTGGGCCGGGAAAGGTTGGTTAGCACACCAGTTACATTAATAGAACCAAGACTTAATAAGTACATAATTTTTCCATAGTGACTCAACCATGTTTGAGCTTGAATTGTAAGACAGCTATGGCTGAGCAACGTCTTTGTGGTGATACACAAAGGAAGTCCTTCCAGTGGAGCGGTATAATTAATGACATTATTCTGAGAGTTTAAGTGTTCTATGTCAGGGGGAGTTAGGGGTCCTGGAGCCCACACTCCCTGATCGTGATAAATCTCAGGAGGAGTGTTGCTCCAAAGTATAGGTTGTACTGCTGGGGGATTGAGAACATATGTACAATGTTTTTGCCTCTGCACAGCGAAAACATACTAAGGGAGGAGACCACCCCTCATATTGTCTTATGCCCAATTTCTGCCTCCAAAGAAAGAAGAAGTAAAAACTAAAAGGCAGAAATGAAATCCACAGGCAGACAGCCTGGCGCCACACCCTGGGCCTGGTAGTTAAAGATCGACCCCTGACCTAATTGGTTCTGTTATCTATAGATTACAGACATTGTATAGGAATGCACTGTGAAAATCCCTATCTTGTTTTGTTCCAATCTAATTACCAGTGCACACAGCCCCCAGTCACATACCTGCTGCTTGCTCAATCAATCACAACCCTCTCACGTGCACCCCCTTAGAGTTGTGAGCCCTTAAAAGGGACAGGAATTGCTTACTGGGGAGCTCGGCTCTTGAGGCAGAAGTCTTGCCAATGCTCCCCGCCGAGTAAACCCCTTCCTTCTTTAACTCGGTGTCTGAAGAGTTTTGTCTGCCACTCGTCCTGCTACAATACTGCACAGGACACTATGGCTAACATGGCCAAGAACATGGAATCAGGGGTTTTGCCTGTCACTGATGCTCCAGTAGTTTCTCATCTTCCTGCGTGGTTTTCTTGAGTTGTCCCCAGGTTATGGGGGTGGATGTCATCATCACTCTGGTCAGCCTTCTCTCTATCTTTGCACTCAGGCTCAGCTGGCTCATGGCTTGTATCGGAGGGACCAGGCCCATGGTTGGCCGCCCTGGGTGTCATGCGCGTCTGTGTGAAGAGACCACCAAACAGGCTTTGTGTGAGCAATAAAGCTTTTTAATCACCTGGGTGCAGGCAGGCTGAGTCCGAAAAGAGAATCAGCGAAGGGAGATAAGGGTGGGGCCATTTTATAGGATTTGGGTAGGTAAAGGAAAATTACAGTCAAAGGGGGGGGTTGTTCTCTGGCGGGCAGGAGTGGGAGTCACAAGGTGCTCAGTGGGGGAGCTTTTTGAGCCAGGATGAGCCAGGCACAAGATAATGTCATCGCTTAAGGCAAGGACCGGCCATTTTCACTTCTTTTGTGGTGGAATGTCATCAGTTAGGGCAGGGCATTTTTACTTCTTTTGTGATTCTTCAGTTACTTCAGGCCATCTGGGCATATACGTGCAAGTCACAGGGGATGCGATGGCTTGGCTTGGGCTCAGAGGCCTGACACTGGGTTCCCCCAGGCTCCTACTCCATGGTTGCATGCACCTTGAGGGCACCCACACGGTTTGTCCATCGCCTGTGAAAACAGAAATATACCCTCTTCTCCATGTCAGTAAATCCGCTGGACGTTTCCATTTTCCTTCTTCCAGGGATTTCCATAACACTTTTGGATAAATTTTCCTCTTTTCCTCTAACACTTCCCAATGTCTTTCTGCTGGAGTCTTACCATCCATACCAGGAGTCAAAAAATTTAAGGTAAATAAGGCTAAATGTAGTTTTGATCGAGGTGGTAGTTGGCCTCCTATACCCCCTTTTGTATTTTCAACGTGCATTATAATGTTTGATGTGCCCGCTCTACAATGTGTTGTCCTCTAAAATTGGAATTATAAGGAATTCCAATATTATGGGTTATAAGCTGTAAGACATTTTGAAAAGCATGACTAGTATAAGTGGGTTCATTGTCAGTTTTTAATTGCTTATGTATCCCCATGTGAGCAAATGATGACAGACAATGTCATTGTACATGACCAGCTGTCTCACGTGTTTGGCATGTAGCATGCAGCATATGAGAATAAGTGTCTATAGTCATATGAACATAGCTAAGCTTACCAAAGGTTGCTATGTGTGTAATGTCAGGCCTCTGAGCCCAAGCCAAGCCATCGCATCCCCTGTGACTTGCACGTATATGCCCAGATGGCCTGAAGTAACTGAAGAATCACAAAAGAAGTAAAAATGCCCTGCCCTGCCTTAACTGATGACATTCCACCACAAAAGAAGTGAAAATGGCCGGTCCTTGCCTTAAGCGATGACATTATCTTGTGCCTGGCTCATCCTGGCTCAAAAAGCTCCCCCACTGAGCACCTTGTGACTTTCACTCCTGCCTGCCAGAGAACAACCCCCCTTTGACTGTAATTTTCCTTTACCTACCCAAATCCTATAAAATGGCCCCACCCTTATCTCCCTTCGCTGACTCTCTTTTCGGACTCAGCCCGCCTGCACCCTGGTGATCAAAATGCTTTATTGCTCACACAAAGCCTGTTTAGTGGTCTCTTTACACGGACCCGCATGACATGTAATATCCATTTGCCAAATTTCATTTGGAGCCAAACCTCGTGGGCTACAGCTTTCTACAGGTGTGGTTCCAGGGACATGCTGGCAAGTAGGACAGGCTTGTATTATAGCCCTAGTTTGGCTGCGAGATAAATGTAACATGCGAGTAAGGGTGGCAGTACTTTGGTGCAGAAGCTCATGAGACACTTGAGCTTGCTGAAACACAGAACCAACCAGCTTGTCTGCTTTCTCATTACCTAGACATAGTGGCCCAGGAAGTTGTGTGTGAGAGCGAATATGAGAAATATGAAAAGGACCTGCACGAGCGTGAATAACTTGTTGAAGTCTTACGTATAAGTTAAGCTGGCCGTGTGCGGTGGCTCACACCTGTAATCCCAGCACTTTGGGAGGTCAGTGTGCGCAGATCACAAGATCAGGAGTTGCAGACCAGCCTGGCCAATATGGTGAAACCCCGTCTCTACTAAAAATACAAAAAAATTAGCTGGGCATGGTGGTGGAGGCTGAGGAAGGAGAATTGCTTGAACCCAGGAGGCAGAGGTTGCAGTGAGCCGAGATCATTCCACTGCACTCCAGTCTTGGCAACAGAGCGGGACTCTGTCTCAAAAACGAAAGAAAAGAGAAAAGGGAAGGGAAGGGGAAAGGGGGAAGGGGGAGAGGAAGGGAGAGGAAAAGGGGGAGGGGAAGGGAAGGGAAGGAGTTCTGGGTCTAGTGTACTTTTAATTGTAGCAGTTCCTGTGTGACTGGCTACATTTACAACATAAGCTGAATCACAGACAATGTTGATAGGATCTGAAGCTGTGAGCTGTAAAACCTGAATGACTGCAATTAGCTGTGAGTGTTGCGCTGAAACTCCAGAGGTCATTATTGTTTGAATATGTTTTGGTCCATAGATAGCGGCAGTACCTTTGGAAGAGCCATCAGTAAAATAAGTCTGTCCACCTGGAATAGGCTTGTGATGAGTAATCACAGGAAGAATGAAATAATGGATTTTATAAAACTGTAAAACTTTGTCTTGAGGGGTAGTGGTTATCTATAGCACCCATGAAGTCTGCAAAAGTAGTTTGCCAGGCAGTGGACGTTTCCCAAGCTGCGGCTTGTTGCTGGGAGTATAAAGGAACAATAATTTTGTCAGGGTCGTATCCCGTAAACATTTTTGACCTCTACCTGCCCATAGTCACAATCTGTGTAATTAAAGAAAGATAAACTTGCAGGGTTTTGACTGTTTGATTAGGTAGAAAAGAGCCATTCAATTACTGTTACAGACTTGTCTATGAACTGGTCCAAAAGTCCTGTTGGAGAGTTGGGGGTAGGAAGAATAAACAAAAGCAAGGGTTTTTGCAATTGTAGCCTTGGGGCATGTCTCTGCAATAACCTTTGCTCTACAAGCCATAATTCAGCTTCTGCCTCTTTAGTTAATTGCTGCAGAGAATTTATAGAAGAATCTCCTTGCAGGGTTTGGTAAAGATGTGTAAGTTGGTAGGTAGCAATACCTAACATCGGCCATAGCCAATTAATATCTCCTAATAATTGCTGAACATCATTTAAAGTCTGTAACCTGTCTTTATGGAGAACTACTTTCTGAGGCTGTACACTTCTCTCTAATAATAGTTCCTAAGTATTGGTGTGGGGAAGTTGTTTGTACCATTTCTGGAGCTATTTGGAGATTCCATTTAGTCAAAGCCTGCTTTGTTTCTCTGAATAACTGATGTAGGATTTGATCTGTAGGAGCAGCCAAAAGAATATCATCCATAAAATGAATGGTGTAAGCAGTAGGAAATGTATTCCGAGGTTCCTTTAATGCCTGGCCTACAAAATGCTGACATAGCATAGGACTGTTAAGCATGCCCTGGGGTAAACGCTCCATTGATAATGAGACACAGGTTCTCTTTGATTAATAGAAGGCACAGAGAAAATGAATCGAGGCTTATCCTTCTCGTGTAAGGGTATAGTAAAGAAGCAATCCTTAAGATCTGTTACTACAAGAGGCCAGTCTCTTGGAATAGCCGCTGGAGATGGTAAGCCTTTTTGTAAGGCACCCATCAATTTTATATGTGCATTAATAGCTCTTAAATCATGTAGCAGTCGCCATCTTCTGGACTTTTTTGTAATAACAAACACTGGAGAATTCCAGGGGCTGACTCCTCTATGTGTCTGGCATCCCATTGTTCTTTTACTAGCTGCTGAAGTTGTGTCAGCTTCTCCTGAGATAGGGGCCATTGATCCACCCATGTGGGTTTGTCACTGAGCCATTCTAATGGTAAGGCAGTGGGTGGAGGAGAAATATCAATGACCCCTGTCAGAAATCCTGATGTCCTAGCCCTTTTCTATCTATTTTTCCAGTTACTGATAATCGGGTTAGGATTTCCTTGAAATTTTCCTAAACCTTTTTCCCTCTGATATCCCATGTTCTTCCTCATTTTAAATCCTGGGTTATCAAAGTTTTTTTTTGTAAGTTTCATATCCCATGCTGTAAGTAAGTCTCGACCCCATAAATTGATAGCTATATTTGAAACATAAGGCTGAGAAGTACATGACTGTCCATCCGGAACAAGACAAGATAAAATCTCAGGGCTCTGTTGAACACTTTGAGCTGTTCCTACTCCCACTAGGGACGTAGAAGTTAATTGCAAGGGCCAGGATGGGGGCCAGTAGTCTTTAGATATTACTGATACATCAGCTCCTATATCCATAAGCCCATAAAATTTCTTTCCTTTAATTTGTACTACACAGGTAGGTCTATTAGAGGCTATGGGTTGGGATACCTAGACTCCCATGTAGTTGTGCTCCCAAACCCTTTATTTCCTTGTTTCTCCTTTTGTGCAGAAGGGTGTAATTTGCAGGGAATAAGCAATAATTAGCAATATATTCTCCTGGTTCAAAAATCTAAAGATCTTGTGACATTAAAACTACTTGAATTTCTCCTTCATAATCGGCGTCAATCACTCCTGGGACTACAGTCCCTTGCAAATTAAGATGGCTTTTGCCTAAAATTAGTCTCATGTATGCTGTTGGTAAAGGTCCCCAAATACCAGTGGGAACTTTGATAGGTTTGTCTTCTGCTACTAACATGATTCTTTCTCTGGTGGGTAGATCTAATCCTGCACTTTGTGGTGTTCCTGGGGTGAGGGAATCAGTGTGCCTCCGGGAACTTATCCCTTCCCTGAAATGGGATTGAGGTCTGGACTGGGAATGCCCTCATTGTTTGTGGGGCCCAGGTCTAGGCCCCGTCTCGTTTCCTGGCATGGGGGTGCCATTCTGATGAAATTTTGAGTGACACCACTTAGCCCAGTGATTTCCTTTGTTACAGTGTTATGCCCAGATCGTTTATTCCCTGAAGAAGACCACCAGAGTCCAGAGTCAAAGCTAAGCAGCAAGGATCTTTATTACAGGTTCGAACCTGGAACTCTCCCTCGCTCGTGAAACGAGACGGGCAGAAGAGCTCCCCCACTGAGCTCCGAGCAGTGTTATATAGTCTAAGAAAAGTGGGCATAGAGTTATTATACAAATCAGATATATGATTGGCTAGTGTTTGAACAAGGCGATTTGGCTAACTATGATTGGTTCCCGCCATTTCTGATATTTTGGTTCAAACTTTGAGGCGGGAGAGCAGGTTTATGGCAGCAAGAGTTTATCTTACTTAAACACGTCTTGTGACCTTGCCTTAGAACTTACAAAATCTCTGGTATGTGCAAAACAAAATCTCTGGTATGTGCAGAAAACCAGGTACTCACAGAACTTACGAAATCTCTGGTATGTGCAAAGATTAGAGAGCAGAACAAGGGTGTAGCGGGTGGGGGGCGGGTACACATCTATCTTTGTGTCCTTTCATTAGCAAGGACAAAGTCCTGACGTTTTTTTCTGCTGGGTGGGACACTGTATTGTAAGGTCGTTTCTGTCCTGAGATCTGGCAGCATTCCTTTTTAAAATGTCCAGTTTTTCCACAATTATAACATTTTCCCATTTTAGGGTTTGACCCTTGGCTCCTTTTAGATTTGTCAACTGTTAAATTAGCCATTGCTTGTGCTAACATTGCAGAGTGATGAAGCTCAGTTCCCACATCCTGACAATTTCCCAAGTTTTTTGTACACCTCACCAGTGCCAGTGCATGTTTACAATCCGTGTTTGCATTCTCAAAAGCTAGAGTTAAGGTTAGCATTGCAGCTGCGGTATGAGGAATTTGACACTTCACTGCCTCTTGCAATCTTGCAAGAAAATGTGCATAGGGCGGCCAGGTGCAGTGGCTCACGCCTGTAATCCCAGCACTTTGGGAGGCCGAGACGGGTGGATCACGAGGTCAGGAGATTGAGACCATCCTGGCCAACATGGTGAAACCCCATCTCTACTAAAATTACAAAAAATTATCCAGGCGTGGTGGCGGGCACCTGTAGTCCCAGCTACTTGGGAGGCTGAGGCAGGAAAATAGTGTGAACCTGGGAGGCGGAGCTTGCAGTGAGCCAAGATCGTGCAACTGCACTGCAGCCTGGGCAACAAAGCAAGACTCTGTCTCAGAAAAAAAAAAGAAAAAGAAAGAAAATGTGCATAGGGCTCTTGCAACCCTTGCATGATATGTAAAAAGGATTGTACTGGGACTCCCTCTTCAGGAATTGTGGCCCAGGTGCATTTAGTGGCCTGTGCGCACTGCTGATAAGCAGTGTCTGGGAGTGCCATTTGATATTCCAGGTCTGAATAAGGGCCATTACCTAACAGCATATCCTCTGTAATGTCTCGGTGTCTAGCAACATGATTCTGTCTAGCCTGGTCTGCACATATTTCTTGCCAATTTAAATTCCATGTCAGATATGTGCTAGTGGACAACCAAGCTCGCTCCAAGTGTTTTACATCAAAGGATAAAAGACTCGTAGCACCAAACACGGATTCTAGCAATCCTAAGGTAAATGGGCTCTGTATGCCATTATTTATCACACTTGCTTTTAATTCCTTTAACAACTTAAACTCTCGTGGAGTGTATTCATGAATAATCTGCTGTGGATTATTTGGATCAGGCCTTACAGAAATAGGAAAAGCACAAGGTCCTAAGGACTCTCCAGCTATGGCAGCAGAACGTAAAATTCTTTGTATTGGGGGTCTCTATTTCTGCTACTTGAAGGAAGCGGTACAGATGTTTCTGCAACTGGAGGAGGCGGTATAGGCCAATTTTTATCCTCCCTATCCTGTTCTTTATTTTCAATTGGAGCTGTGGGTGGGACAACAGATTCTTTAAGATTTTTAGATTCAGCCTGCTGCCCCGCAGAATAATAAGGAGATAATGGCAGAAGTGCAGTACGAATTAAACTCCAAGGGGAAAAAAACAGAAGAATCAACTTTAGGACCTTTTTGATGAGTCTGTTTTAATCTTTCTCCTGCTCTAGCTCAATTTTCCACATCAAGAGTGCCTGCCTGATGGCCGGGTGTGGTGGCTTATGCCTGTAATCCCAGCACTTTGGGAGGCCAAGGCGAGTGGATCACGAGGTCATGAGATCGAGACCATCCTAGCCAACATGGTGAAACCCCGTCTCTACAAAAATACAAAAAGTTAGCCGGGAGTGGTGGTGCATGCCTGTAGTCCCAGCTACTCGGGAGGCCGAGGCAGTGGAATCGCTTGAACCCAGGAGGCAGAGGTTGCAGTGAGCCAAGATTGCGCCACTGCATTCCAGCCTGATGACAGAGCAAGATTCTGTCTCAAAAAAAAAAAAAAAAAAAAGAGTGCCTGCCTGTGGAAACCATGGGTTATGTGTAATAACCTTTTATGGCTTCTGCAGGAGATTAGTTAGTGCCTGTGAATTAACCTGAGCTCCAGACTGTCTCAACAGAACTTTAAGCAACTGCACATAATGTTTTCCTTTAATAGACAAATTCTGCCCCTTGTTACCCTGATTCAGAAAACTTCCCATTCCCAGTACTTCTTTAAAGCACTGCTCCCAGTACCTCTTTAGGGCACTGACTTTATATCTGCTGCCAGCAGACTTGTCCTGGGGTCCCTGTTCACCTTGTCAATTTCAGTTCCTCTGCTCCAGCAGACCTTCTTTGTTCACATCCTTGAAGTCCCTGTTCAGGCGCCACTTTGTAGAGCACCTGATTCTGTCGCTGATTGGGGGCGCCACTTGTAACCTGCATGGACCTAGGGGGACTGAACAAAGAGGGGGAAAACGCAGGAATAAAAGACAGGAGAGGCCGGGCGCGGTGGCTCAAGCCTGTAATCCCAGCACTTTGGGAGGCCGAGGCGGGTGGATCACAAGGTCAGGAGATCAAGACCATCCTGGCTAACATGGTGAAACACCGTCTCTACTAAAAATACAAAAAACTAGCCGGGCGTGGTGGCGGGCGCCTGTAGTCCCAGCCACTCGGAGGCTGAGGCAGGAGAATGGCGTGAACCTGGGAGGCGGAGCTTGCAGTGAGCCGAGATCGCGCCACTGCACTCCAGCCTGGGTGACACAGCGCAAGACTCCGTCTCAAAAAAAAAAAAAAAAAAAAAAAAGACAGGAGACAAAAGAGTATATTTGGAAGAAGGGGTCGGGGGCACGTTGCCTCTAGTGGACAAGGGCCCTGAGCTTTACACAGCCCTCCATATTTATTTATTTATTTATTTATTTATTTATTTATTTATTTTGAGACGGAGTCTCGCTCTGTCGCCCAGGCTGGAGTGCAGTGGCTGGATCTCAGCTCACTGCAAGCTCTGCTTCCCGGGTTTACGCCATTCTCCTGCCTCAGCCTCCCGAGTAGCTGGGACTATAGGCGCCCGCCACCTCGCCCGGCTAGTTTTTTGTATTTTTAGTAGAGACAGGGTTTCACCATGTTAGCCAGGATGGTCTCGATCTCCTGACCTTGTGATCCGCCCATCTCGGCCTCCCAAAGTGCTGGGATTACAGGCTTGAGCCACCGCGCCCGGCCAAGCCCTCCATATTTATTAGGCAAAACAGATAGCAATAAATGGTGGTGGTGGGGGGTGATTGTTGGGTAATAGTCAGCTGTTTGGTTCACAGCAGCCTTGCCAGGCTGTATCCTTTGAACAATAGGCAATAGATTTCTCAGTAGATAACTTCAAGGAGTCCGGTGCCAGGGAGTGAAGCTCTCAGCAAACCTTTTGGTGGCAGGCACAGTGTGAGTTTGCTCACATCCTGCATTCGTGATAAACAGTTTGCTGTTTGATCATATAGCCTCCAGTGGAATGCTGAGTTGGTCACAATCCCTTTGGCCTTTTCAGCTCCCAACATCTGACCTGAACACTGGCCTCTCCTATCATCTCCCTGCTCCAGCATCACTGCCTCTTTGCTAGTCCTCACCCAACCTTCCTGGGGCCTTTGCAGTTTGATTCCTCTGCCTGGAATTCCCTGCCTTGCCTAAGGCCCACAATCACTTGGGTTATTTTCTCTCTATTCAGGTCTGTGCCTTCTCTGAACACTTGAACTCAAAACCCTGACTCTTTCACCTTCACTCTGTTCACCTTCCTTGGGTTATTCTTAGTGCTTTATCACCAATATATTTCTTATCAGTGTATCTGTATGTTGCCGTTTTCCCACACTGGAATGTAGACTCTGTAGAAAGGACTTTGTTTACTGCTTTATTTTCAGTATCTAGGTCAATGCCAGGCTAATACTAGTGTAAACCAAAAATAAAATCCCAAACCCTCCATCCCCTGCTGACTGGATGGACCCCTTCTGGGCCAAAGGGACCCCAGAGAAACCTGAAAACCAAACCAAACCAAACCAAAAAAAAAACCAGAATTATTGGCTATGGACAAGAAGCAAAGTGGAACACACCTTGTTGTACCCCCTCCCTTTTGGAGTGTAGTCACAACTGGCCAGCATTAACATTAAAATAAAGATCCTAAGACTCACAAACACACTCTTTGTGGCAGTAAGGTCTAAACTCCAACCTGACTGATACAGCATCACATGACAGATAGCAGACTCTGAAGGAAATCAAGATGTTTTACCCCAAAATATATTTCTTTGAAATATTTTGAAATGGCCCTGGAAAGCCATCTTTTGTGTGTGGAATTTGTGTAAAGAATCTCCATTAATGCAGCCAGGTCTTTCCTGAATCTAGGAGAGGTTAAACAAGAGTTTAACATACCTTTTAAGATCCGAAAACAGACATTTACCATCAATTCTCTCAGAAGGCTGCTGCCTATGAGGCTTCATCCATATAACAAGAACCTTGGTCTCCACAACCTTTCCCTTAACGCAGTAATTTCCTTCTGTTGACAGTCTTTAGACAAAACTTGACTCTTTAAACCAATTGCTAATCAGAAAATCTGTAAACTCCCTGCTTCAAGATATCCCACCTCTTTAGGCTAAACAAAAGTATACCTTCCATGTGTTGATTTATGATTTTACCTATAATTCCTGTCTCCCTAAAACACATAAAACCAACCTGTAACCTGTAACTGCACTGCCTCACGCACGCTTTCTCAGGACCTCTTGAGGCTGTTCATGGGCCATGGTCACTCATTGGCTCAGAATAAATCTCTTTAACTATTTTAGAGTTTGGGTTTAACTTCAACACTAGGCATTTCATAAATATTTGCAGAAGGTATAACTGAATCATCTCAACTCCTTAGAGGTGGTTCCACTGTTCTCATTCTACTGGTAAGGAAGTGAGTCTTGGGGTCATTAAGGAACTTTGCCTCTGGGCAGAAATTAAAAAGGCATATGGCCGAGGAGGGTAGTGCATGCTGGTCCTTGATTCAGTCCTGCAGCATGGTCCAATCTAGAGTTGTGTATTTGAGAAAAACACCTGGATAAACTATTCCTTACTGTAGAGATGAAATTGAAATTGCCCAAGGGGTTCTCCTTGTCCACTGCCCAGACAGAACTGATCTATCAGGACGGGGGAGTCGTAATAGAGACAAAGTTTTTTGGTTTTTTTTTTTTTTTTTTTTTTTTGAGACAGTCTTGCTCTGTCACCCAGGCCGGAGTGCAATGGCACAATCTCAGCTCATGGCAACCTCCTCCTCCTGTGTTTGAGATTCTCCTGCCTCAGCCTCCTGAGTAGCTGGGATTACAGGTATGTGCCACCATGCCCAGCTAATTTTTTTTTTTTTTTTTTTTTTTTTGAGACGGAGTCTCTGTTGCCCAGGATGGAATGCAGTGGGGTGATCTCGGCCCACTGCAACCTCCACCTCCCGGGTTCAAGCGATTCTCCTGCCTCAGCCTCCTGAGTAGCTGGGATTACAGGTGTGTGCCGCCACGCTCAGCTAATTTTTTTGCATTTTTAGTAGAGACGGGGTTTGGCTGTGTTGGCCAGGCTGGTTTTGAACTTCTGACCTCAGATGATCCACCCACCTTGGCCTCCCAAAGTGCTGGGATTACAGGCATGAGCCACCATGCCTGGCCAGGCTACTTTTTGTATTTTTAGTAGAGATGGGGCTTCACCATGTTGGCCAGACTCGTCTCAAACTCCTGACCTCAGGTGATCCACCCGCCTCAGTCTCCCAACGTGCTGGGATTACAGGCGTGAGTCACTGGGCCTGGCTGAGAAAGAGTTTCATTCATGCAGACCCAGCTGTACAGGAGACTGGAGTTTTATTATCGCTCAAATCAGTCTCCTAGAAAACTCCAAGATAGGGATTTTAAAGGATAATGTAGTGGGTAGGGGATACAAAGTGAGGGGTGCTGATTGGTTGGATCAGAGATAAAATCATAGAGAGTCAAAGCGGCCCTCTTGGGCTGAGTCACTTCTTGGGTGGGGACCACAAGACCAGATCAGCCAGTTTATCGATCTGGGTGGTGCCAGCTGATCCCATCAAGTGCAGGGTCTGCAAAATATCTCAAGCACTGGTCTTAGGTTTAATAATAGTGATGTTATCCCTAGGAGCACTCGGGGAGGTTTCAGAATCTTGTAGCCTCCTGCTGCATGACTCCTAAATTTCTAGTCTTGTGGCTAATTTGTTACTCCTGCAAAGGCAATCTAGCCGGGCGCGGTGGCTCACGCCTGTAATCCCAGCACTTCGGGAGGCCGTGGCAGGCGGATCACGAGGTCAGGAGATCCAGACCATCCTGGCTGACACAGTGAAACCCCATCTCTACTAAAAATACAAAAAAATTAGCCAGGCGTAGTAGCAGGCGCCTGTAGTCCCAGCTACTCGGGAGGCTGAGGCAGGAGAATGGCGTGAACCTGGGAGGCGGAGCTCGCAGTGAGCCGAGATCGCGCCACTGCGCTCCTGCCTGGGCGGCAGAGCAAGACTCCGTCTCAAAAAAAAAAAAAAAAAAAAAAAAAAAAGCAATCTAGTCCCCAGGCAAGAAGGGGTTTTGCTTTGGTAAAGGGCTGTTACCTGTTTGTTTCAAAATTAAAGTATAAACTAAGTTTCTCCCCAAGTTAATTCGTCCTAAGCCCAGGAATGAACAAGGATGGCTTGGCGGTTAGAAGCAAGATGGAGCCAATTAGATCAGATCTCGTTCACTGTAATAATTTTCTCAATTATAATTTTTTCAAAGGCGGTTTCAAAAAGGCAATGTTTGCTGGGCGTGATGGCCCATGCGGTAATTCTAGCACTTTGAGAGGCCCAGGTGGATGGATCCGTTGAGCTCAGCAGTTGTAGACCAGACTGGCCAACATGGTGAAACCCCGTCTCCACTTAAAATGCAAAATAGCCAGGTGTGGTGGCCTGAGCCTGTAGTCCCAGCTACTCAGAGGGCTGAGAGGGGAAAATCATCTCGGCCCGGGAAGTGGAGGCTGCAGTGAGCTGAAATGCCGCCACTGCACTCCACCTGAGCAACGGAAGTTAAGACCCGGTCACCAAAAAAAAAAAAAAAAAAAAAAAAAGGCAATGTGGTTATTCAGCATAAGCCTGAGTAGGCCATTCCCATGCCCATTCCTCAGATGACATACTTACTGTATATTTGCAAAAGATCAACATAGTTTATAGGGTTAGCTAGAATTAATCCAAGATTGCTTGTTAGAAATTAACATTGCTTTTTGAAAAATTGCCTAATAAAACAATTCTTTTTTTTTTTTTTTTTTTTTTTTTTTTTTTTTTTTTGAGACGGAGTCTCACGCTGTTGCCCAGGCTGGAGTGCAGTGGCGCGATCTCGGCTCACTGCAAGCTCCGCCTCCTGGGTTCACGCCATTCTCCTGCCTCAGCCTCCTGAGTAGCTGGGACTACAGGCGCCCGCCACCGCGCCCGGCTAATTTTTTGTATTTTTAGTAGAGACGGGGTTTCACTGTGGTCTCGATCTCCTGACCTTGTGATCCGCCCACCTCGGCCTCCCAAAGTGCTGGGATTACAGGCTTGAGCATAAAACAATTCTTTAGCAGTGATTCCCATCTTCTATTCTATATGGTTAAGAAATATTCCATAACCATCTAGCCAAGAAAACGCCTAGTGAATTCGTGTTACTCTAAGGCAGATACTACAAATATTTTAAACGACTGCTTTAAAATCAAAGGGTGGTACTGTGGTGTCGGAAATGGAAAGCCTAAATGTCTAACCACTCAGGAGCTGTGTGACCTTGGGCAAGTTACCTAACTTCTGTTTCGTTATTAATCCCGGGTCTTAAAACACTTCGAGATAATCGTGGGAATGAAATACACACTGCAGTCCCTACCAGCACTAGGTACCCAATAAAAGATAGCTTTATTTTAATATCAAACAGAAAACCCACACTGAAAAACTGAAACGCTTGCGTCCTACCAATGCATACCAAGTTTTTGGGCCTTTCCTCTTAACCTCAAAGTGCCGCCTTCAACCTAAACGAGAATGAAAAGGAAATGAGAAGGAAGCTGCGGGGCGTGCATTTATTTCCAGCTCTGCTGCCTGTAGAGTCGCCCGGCCCGCCGCCTGAGAACTCGAAAAGCCCTCTCTGCTCAGCCGAGGGGTTCTCCCATCTCCCGGGCGCGGACCTCACCTTGGAAGGACCCCTCTCACTCCGCCCCTCCTGGAATGAGGCTGAGCGGCGGATGTCCCTTTTCGGGCGCCATAGGCCGCGTTCCTATTGGCTAGCTTTGTTTGGCGCCAAAGAGCGGAGGCGGAGGCGGAGGCGAGAGCCTGGCGCTGTAGGTCTTAGAACGAAAGGAGTCAGGCGGCCCAGAGCGCAGATACCGTTTTGGCGTGCCAGCTGGCAGTTGGCAAGGCTGCAAAAGCGGAAAGCGTCTGCCATGTTCTGCGAGAAAGCCATGGAACTGATCCGCGAGCTGCACCGCGCGCCGGAAGGGCAGCTGCCTGCCTTCAACGTGAGGGGCGGATAGACTCGGACGGGGCATGCCGGGGTTGGGCCCGGGGCTCTGGGGCGGGGCGGCCCCCCGGCAGGGTTTACTTTCGCACCTTGTTCCCCCCGAGGTCCGGAAAAATGTTGGGAAGCAGCAAAACAAAATTCGGGAGGAAAAAGCATTCGTGCTTACGCTACCCAGCGATTTGGTGAATTTCCTCATCTGAGCACGTTTTAGCATTTTTCCTTGGACAGATTTGTTCCGGACCCTTAAACAAAACGTTTACAGGTTGCTTGATAATTTAGCATATCTTGCCCACTCAGGCATTTAAGCGTGGTCAGGAAAAGCTAGGCCTCTGGAACCTGGCTGAGATTCTGGTTCTGTAGTGTGACTTTGGGGCAGTTACTCAAGCTTTCTGTGCTCTCTGTTTTCTCATACGCAAAAATGGGGATGGTGACGATAATAGTACCCAACGCGTGATGTAGTGGACGCAAAATGAGTGGCCCGTGTAAGGGTCTGTGCCTATGCCTTACATACAGTAAGGGCTGAGTCAGTGTTAGCTATTAATATTCTTGTTCTCCTGCTGCTACTATTAATATTATGATTATTTGTATTTTTCTACCGCTGCTACGCTAGGGAGAGTGCTAAGCACTTCATGTACATTATCTCCTGTCTTTCTGATAACCCTTTGAGGGCCCGGTGGCATGACTCCTGCCTGTAATCCCAGTACTTTGGGAGGCTGAGGCGGGAGGATCGCTTGGGGCCCAGGAGTTCAAAGCTGCAGTGAGCCATGATAGTGCCACTGCATTCCAGCTTGAGTGACAGAGGGAGACCCTGTCCCAAACAAAACAAAAATAACTTTTTGATGTTTAAACTATTGATTTCCACTTTTTTCAGCTATATATGCATAGGATTGGGGAGATTTAAGTATATTGCCTAAGGTGACACAGCAGGAAAGCTAGGATTTGAACCCTGGCACTCTGGCTCCAGAGCCTGCACTCTAAATTCTGTATTTCACTTCTGTCATAGAGCAGGCATTATATGGATATCAGGACACATTTTGCTGGAAGAGGGGCACAAAAACAGATAATAGAGTTCACCACAATAAGTGATACCAAGGAGGTGTAGCAAGGAGCACGAAGGAGAAACACCAGTATGAGCTGTGGTAGAGGAGGTGACATATGAGCCTTTCCATCCTCAAGGATGCGGTTACTGATCTGAGAAGGAAGTGAGGCATCCCAGCCAAAGGATGCTGCAGCACAAAGTCACGTGGTCACACTGGAGCAGGTGATCAATAGAATCTTTGGGGAGGCTAGGAAGGTGGTTCACAGCCTACATGAGTTTGTTGTTCACTCGTAAGGCATGCTGAGAGCTGGTAGAGGATTTTAGACAAGGAAGTGATAGGGTAATTTTTGTGTTTTGAAGATAACTGCGACAGCAATATGGGGAATGGATTGAAGAGAGGAAAGAATGGAACAGAGATGGCTACTGGGTGGCGGATAGAGCAGGTGAGAGAGAGGTGTGTGGTCTGAACTGTGTCAGGTCAGTGGCACTGAGATCAGTGTCTGGGTTTTAGAGGCATGAAGCAAACACGACTTGTAACTATTAGAGCAGGGGCTGAGATGGAGCCCATAATGAATGAGAGGGAGGAATCGGGATCTTGGAGGATCCTCAGGAAACTGGGTAAACGACATCAGAGTTCAGGAGATAGAGTGTGTTGGGAAAGGTAATGCGTTTTGTTTTGAACACTAAAGAGCACCTAGCCGGACAATTAGATTGTCTTACAAATCAAGAAACTGAGCCAACACAAATTATGGGTCCAGTTAAGGAACTCGTCTGAATTTACAGCATATTGGAGATAGAGCTTCAACTTGAACCCAGGTTTTCCAGTTTCCAGTCAATTGTTTTTTCAACTTCAGAACAGTTACCTCATTTAAAAAGTTAGAAGGCAGCAGTCTGCAGCTCAGTAGAGATGCTGGAATGCAGGAGCATGTAAGTGCTAAAATGTGGCTGGAGAAATAGGAACTTTAGAGGCCATCGTACATATCAGGACACGGGCCTAGAGAACAGAGAGACTGTGCCAGCAGCAGGTGCGGCCAAGCTGGATTTTGGACCTGACTCTGACACTTAGTTTAGCTCTGTTTTACTCAAATTTTAAGATAAATGTTGGGTTATCACTTTGTGGGGCTAGGGGCTGGTCTTAGAAGTTGTAGAATCAGGCCAGGCGCGGTGGCTCATGCCTGTAATCCCCCCACTTTGGGAGGGCAAATCACAAGGTCTGGAGATTGAGACTATCCCGGCTAACACGGTGAAACCCCGTATCTACTAAAAATACAAAAAATTAGCCGGGCGTGGTGGGACGTGCTTGTAGTCCCAGCTACTCGGAAGGCTGAGGCAGGAGAATCGCTTGAACCTGGGAGGCGGAGGTTGCAGTGAGCTGAGATCGGGTCACAGCACTCCAGCCTGGGCAACAGAGTGAGACTCTGCCTCAAAAAAAAAAAAAAGTTGTAGAATCACTCTTTTGTAGGTCTTAATTTGGTGGAGCACCTTTTGTCTCACTAGTGCCTTCCACTGACAAACCCACCTGATGATCTCAAGGTGATTCAGCAGCCTGGAACACTCAGTCAGCCTGCGGAGGCTGGCTTCCGACTCAGTGGCACAGAGGAAGGCTGACGGTGGGTCTGAGAGGCCCTAGGACCACACAGGCTTTTCTTTTTTTTACTGTTTTGAGATGGAGTTTCGCTCATGTGGCCCAGGCTGGAATGTGGCTCACTGCAACCTCTGCCTTCTGGGTTAAGCAATTCTCCTGCCTCAGCCTCCCTAGTAGCTGAGATTACAGGCGCCCGCCACCACACCCAGATAATTTTATGTATTTTTAGTAGAAACGGTTTCACTATGTTAGCCAGGCTGGTCTCGAACTCCTGACCTCAGGTGATCCACCCACCTCAGCCTCCCAGAGTTCTGGGATTACAGGTGTGAGCCACTGCACCTGGCTCAACACACAGGCTTTTCTTCAGGAATCACTCATGGTGAAGTGCTGTGTTCAGCAAATAGAAAAGCGATTACTCCCTTTCAATATGCAGAATTGATACTTTTTTTAAAAAGTGCATTTTTAGTAAAATTAGACCAAGCATGGTGGCTCATGACTGTAATCCCAGCCAGCACTTTGGGAGGCCAAGGTGGAAGGAACGCTTGAGCCCAGGAGTTCGAGACTATTCTGGGGCAACATAGTGAGACCCCATCTTCACAAAAAATAGAATTATCCGGTGTGGTGGCACAGATCTGTAGTCCCAGCAACTTAGGAGGCTGAGATGAGAGGATTGTATGACTCCAGGAAGTTGAAACTGCAGTCAGCTGTGGTCACGCTATTACACTCCAGCCTGGGTGACAGGCTTAATCCCTGTCTCAAAAAGGAAAAGGTAAAAAAATTACCTTGGGCTCATGTAGAAGTCATGCTTGCATTTTTCACCAGGAATTACATCTTTTGAGCAGAGTTGAGTAGTTGATTTTGGAATTGTGCCATTTATATATACCACAGCATTTTTGCCAACGCATATATTTTGGCTCTAAAAATAGATTGCGAAAAAGAGATGGGATTGCTTCTCTTTGGATTGTTGGCAGACCTATTGGGCAACGTTTAATCATTTCAGGCTGGACACGGTGACTCCCGCCTGTAATCCCAGCACTTTGGGAGACCATGGCAGGCGGATCACTTGAGGTCAGGAGTTTGAGAGCGGCGTGGCCAACGTAGCGAAACCCTGTCTCTACCAAAAAAAAAAAATTACAAAAATTAGCCAGGCATGGTGGCTTACACTTGTAATCCCAGCACTTTGGGAAGCTGAGGTGGGTGGATTGCCTGAGGTCAGGAGTTCAAGACCAGCCTGGTGAACATGGTGAAACACTGTCTCTACTAAAAATACAAAAATTAGCTGGACGTGGTGGTGGGCGCCTATAATCCCAGCTACTTGAGAGGCTAAGGCAGGAGAATCATCGCTTGAACCTGGGAGACGGAGGTTGCAGTGAGCCAAGATTGCACCATTGTACCCCAGCCTGGGTGACAAGAACAAAACTCTGTCTCTCAAAAAAAAAAAAAAAAAAATTAGCCGGGCATTGGTAGTGCACACCTGTAGTCCCAGCTACTCGGGAGGCTGAGGCAGGAGAATCACTTAAACCTGGGAGGCAGAGGTTGCAGTGAACTGAGATCACACCACCGCACTCCAGCCTGGGCCACAGAGTGAGACTCCATCTCAACAACAACAACAAAACAACAACAAGAAAAATCAGAATTCTAATGTTTTATTTTTCCAAGGGAAAATTTGCCCCAAACTGGATATTAGAAAAACTCTTATGGCCAGTTTTTGCAGTGCAAACCAAAACCACTATTCCTTTTTCTTTTTTTGGTATTAACCTTTTAAGATCACTTTTTAAGCTGGGCCCGGTGGCTCATCCTTATAATCCCAGCACTTTGAGAGGCTGAGGCGGGTGGATCACCTGAGGTCAGGAGTTCGAGACTAGCCTGACCAATATAGTGAAACCCCGTCTCTACTAAAAATACAAAAAATTAGCCAGGCGTGGTGGTGGGTGCCTGTAATCCCAACTACTCGGGAGGCTGAGACAGGAGAATCTCTTGAACCCAGGAGGCAGAGGTTGCAGTGAGCCGAGATTGTACCATTGCACTCCAGCCCAGGCAACAGTGTGAGATTCTGTCTCAAAAAAAAGACCATTTTTTAGTAAATTATGAATTATTTGCATTATTTTTCTTTATACCTCATGCTTCAGTAGGACAATTGATATGTTTGTTCCTCAATTTTATTGATGTATAATTTACATACAACAAAATGTGTATTTTAATAGATTTTTGAATTTTGACTAATATGTACATCTTTATAACCAGCACCCTGATCAAGATTTCTGTAATTATCAAAATATCTCATGTACCCCATAAATATATATACCTACTGTGTACCTACAAAAATAAAAAAATTAAAGAAGATTTCTGTAACTTTGACCCCCTTTTGTAGCTACCTCCCACCTATAGCCTTAGGCAACCATGAATTTGCTTTCTCTGACTATAGATGGCATTATTCTTTTTGGCAAACTTTTCCTGTAAAGAGCCAGATGGAATAATTTCATTTATACTCTTAAGTGAGGCTTCTCTTGCTCAGTATAATGTATTTCAGTTTATCCTCGTTGTGTACGTTGTCAGTAGTTCATTCTTTTTTTTTCTTTTTTTTGAGACGAAGTTTCGCTCTTGTTGCCCAGGCTGGAGTGCAATGGCATGATCTTGGCTCATTGCAACCTCTGCCTCCTGGGTTCAAGCGATTCTTCTGTCTCAGCCTCCCAAGTAGCTGGGATTACAGGCGCCTGCCACCACGCCTGGCTAATTTTTGTATATTTAATAGAGACGGAGTTTCACCATGTTGACCAGGCTGGTTTTGAACTTCTGACCTCAGGTGATCCGCCTGCCTCAGCCTCCCAAAGTGCTGGGATTACAGATAAGAGCCACCGCCCCTGGCCAATTCTTTTTATATTATTATTATTATTATTATTATTTTTACTAGAGATGGAGTCTTGCTCTGTCGTCCAGGCTGGAGTGTAGTGGCACAATCTTGGCTCACTGCAAGCTCCGATTCCCAGGTTCACACCATTCTCCTGCCTCAGCCTCCCAAGTAGCTAGAACTACAGATGCCCGCCACCACGCCCAGCTAATTTTTTGTATTTTTTAGTAGAGACAGGGTTTCACTGTGTTAGCCAGGGTGGTCTCTTGACCTCATGATCCCTCCGCCTTGGCCTCCCAAAGTGCTGGGATTACAGGCGTCAGCCACCGCACCCAGCCTTTTTATTATATTAGATATTTCAGATAAGTGGAAGGTTTATCCATCTATCAGTTGATGGACATTTGGGTTGTTTCTGCATTTTGACTGTTATGAATAATGCTGCAAAAAACGTGTGTTTTCTGTTTTCTTGAATATATATAAACTTAGGAGTAAAATTACTGGGTCATATGGTAATTCTGTGTGTAGCTTTTGAGGAACCGTCAAGTTTTTGCCCACAGGGCTATCGCATTTTACATTACCATTAGCAATGTACGAAGATTCCAGTTTCTCTGCATTTCCAGTTTCTCCGCATCTCACCAACATTTGTTATAACCATGCTAGTGGGGTGTGAAAGGATTATTGCTTTTTGCTAAAGTATATAAATAAAATACACAGTTCAGTATTGATAGAATATTGCCACAGAATTGGCGAGGAAATCAGTGGATTTCAATATCGGTTTATATGTTCTAGGAGGATGGACTCAGACAAGTTCTGGAGGAGATGAAAGCTTTGTATGAACAAAACCAGTCTGATGTGTAAGTTTCATAAGATTGATATTCTAAAACAATTTAATAATTAAGATGTTGAAATCGGCTGGGTGCGGTGGCTCACGCCTGTAATCCCAGCACTTTGGGAGGCTAAGGCGGGTGGATTACGAAGTCAGGAGTTTGAGATCAGCCTGGCCAACGTGGTGAAACCTCGTCTCTACTAAAAATACAAAAATTAACCTGGCATGGTGTTGGGCGCCTGTAATCCCAGCTACTCAGGAGGCTGAGGCAGAATTGTTTGAACCCGGGAGGCGGAGGTTGCAGTGAACCAAGATTGCACCACTTCACTCCAGCCTGGCAATAGGGCAAGACTGTGTCTCCAAAAAAAAGAAAAAGAAAAAAAGATGTTGAAATCAGATAACCTTGCATTAGTTTTTGGATGTGATTTTTAAAAATTGTCTGTAAAATTATCTGCTCTAGCTGTACAAATTAGCAGAAGTCTGAAGGAATTTGTGCTGATCACTGCTTAATAAATATCTGTTGTTTCTCTGATAGGAGTTGAAAGGAATTAGAGTGGACCTAAAATAAATGACATACCTAAAATAAAAAGTAAAAATAGGCCGGACACGGTGGCTCATGGCTATAAGTCCCAATGCTTTGGGAGGTAAGTCCCAATGCTTTGGGAGGCCAAGGCAAAAGGATCAGTTGAGGCCAGGAGTTGGAGACCAGCCTGGACATATAGCAGGACTCTGTCTCTATTTAAAGAAATAAAAATTAGCTGGGTGTGGTGACACACACCTGGAGTCTCAGCTACTCAGAGGGTAAGGTGGGAGGCTTGCTTGAGTGCAGGGGTGCTTGAGTGCTTTGAGGCTGCAGTGAGCTATGATCACGTTATGGCACCCTAGCCTGGGTGACAGAATGAGATCTCCATCTTTAAAAATAATAAATAAAAATTAAAACCTAACAAAGTGAAATACATGGTTCCCACTGTTTTTATTTTTATCAACAGATGCCTTAGTGAGTTTGTTAAAGGAAGAATAGGCAGTTTATAAATGGATATAAATAAGAGCAGCAATGATTTCTGATAGTTTGAGTGGAGTTCTCTGAGAACTAGCTATAAAAGTCTTCAGTGTAGTAGGTCCAGAGAGGTGACTAGATTTATTGACTCTTTAGAACTGAGCATGGTAGCTGGCACAGTAGAGAATTTGGGCTGTATGACAAACTTCATATGTTCCTGTGTGACACCAAAGGGAGTCAAGTACTAGATCAAAGTTGAAGTATTTAAGGTCTCAACTTAGAAGTCTGTCTGTGACATGAGGTTTCCTCTTTGGACTTGTTCGCTACAGTGTTTTTATCCGTTACTTGAATATAGAAATCAGTGTTATGGCTGGTAAGATTTGTAGGGCACATAAAATGATAGGAGCGTTTCCAACTCCTGTGTTTAAGGAGAGATACAGAAAAATCTTTACAGGTGGACTTAGGAAGTGAACCTCAACAGATCTGCAGTAAATATAAGGCAAATGTAAAGTCCTGAACTCAAGTCCCTAAGCCATTCATTGATTTACTCATGAATATGTACTAAACAAATATGTATCAATAAGTGGCTCTACTATTTCAGTGGTAAACAACAGTCAAGATGGCTGTCCCGGGCAGGTGGATCACCTGAGGTCAGGAGCTTGAGACCAGCCTGACCAACATGGTGAAACTCTGTCTCTACGAAAAATACAAAATTAGCTGTGCATGGTGGTGCATGCCTGTAATCCCAGCTACTCGGGAGGCTGAGGCAGGAGAATCGCTTGAACCCGGGAGGCAGAGGTTGTGGTGAGCTGAGATCGCGCCATTGCACTCCAGCTTGGGCAACAGTAGCGAAACTCCATCTCAAAAAAAAAAAAAAAGACAGATAGATATGAAATATAGATATGCCAAATTGGGATTCATGCAATGAAGGAAATCAGAAAAGAACAAGGAGAAAGAAAAACGAATAGAAGGTCTAGCTTAAATTGAGGGATCAGGGAACTTCTCTCCAAGGAGGAGACATTTCAGCTGAGGCTTGCAGGAGAGGCAGGCCTTACTTAGGGAGGCAGTAACTGTGGGCATAGAACATTCTAGGTGGAGAGAACAGCATATGCAAAAGCCCCTGAATCATGGAAGGGAATGGAGCACTCTAGAAACTGACACTTAAAGAAGACCTATGTGGCTGGAGTTTGGCAAGTGGCAAAGGGTGGCACCAGATGAGGTGTAAGTGTGGACAGGTGGTGGCGTGTTTGTGTCTTTTTTTTTTTTTTTTTTTTGAGACGGAGTCTCGCTGTGTCGCCCAGGCTGGAGTGCAGTGGCCGGATCTCAGCTCACTGCAAGCTCTGCCTCCCGGGTTTTTACACCATTCTCCTGCCTCAGCCTCCCGAGTAGCCGGGACTACAGGCGCCCGCCACCTCGCCCGGCTAGTTTTTTGTGTTTTTTTAGTAGAGACGGGGTTTCACTGTGTTAGCCAGGATGGTCTCGAACTCCTGACCTCGTGATCCGCCCGTCTCGGCCTCCCAAAGTGCTGGGATTACAGGCTTGAGCCACCGCGCCCGGCCAGTGTTTGTGTCTTAAAAGATCATCCTGGCCGGCGCGGTGGCTCACGCCTGTAATCCCAGCACTTTGGGAGGCCGAGGCGGGCAGATCACAAGGTCAGGAGATCGAGACCATGGTGAAACCCCGTCTCTACTAAAAAAATAGAAAAAAATTAGCTGGGCTGGGCGCGGTGGCTCAAGCCTGTAATCCCAGCACTTTGGGAGGCCGAGACGGGCGGATCACAAGGTCAGGAGATCGAGACCATCCTGGCTAACACAGCGAAACCCCGTCTCTACTAAAAACACAAAAAATTAGCTGGGCGAGGTGGCGGCGCCTGTGGTCCCAGCTACTCGGGAGGCTGAGGCAGGAGAATGGCGTGAACCCGGGAGGCGGAGCTTGCAGTGAGCTGAGATCTGGCCACTGCACTCCAGCCTGGGCGACAGAGCGAGACTCCGTCTCAAAAAAAAAAAAAAGAAAAAGAAAAAAATTAGCCGGGCGCAGTGGCGGGCGCCTGTAGTCCCAGCTACTCGGGAGGCTGAGGCAGGAGAATGGCGTGAACCTGGGAGGCGGAGCTTGCAGTGAGCTGAGATTGCGCCACTGCACTCCAGCCTGAGCGACAGAGCGAGACTCTGTCTCAAAAAAAAAAAAAAAAAAAAAAAAAAAGATCATCCTGGTTGCTGTGTGGAGGGGCTGAGAGGAGGGGGGAAGCTGGTCACCACGTTACTAGAGAGGTGACCCGGACTTGGTAGAAAGTGAGAAGGTTATAGATGTTTTGGAGGAGACCCTATAGACCTTGGTTCCGTAAGGGAATGATTTTCTTGTATTCTCTGTGTTTATGCCATTTGCAAATTCATGATCCAAAATACTGTCTTCCACCTTCCTGGTTTCATCAGACTTTCATAGGGTGGCAGAAGTATATAGAACAGCCCTAGAAGACATGACAAGATGGGACATGTATTTTGCCTGTATTATCAAGGCCTAGCACAGTGCCTGGCATAGAGGCAGGTACTACATGAATGAATTCTTTTTATATTCATCTGGTTGCTTAAAAACTCCAACGTAAATTCTTATTCATTCAAAAGTTATATGTACTTTTTATAGGGTAAAACCAAAATTTTCAGTGTGAAAAATACTGAAGTATAGTACGTACACATATTTGGAGATCAACAGATATTTGTTAGATGAGTGAAAGACCATTTTGACTCCATTTTAGCTCACTTTATTGTAATGAGGATTTGGAAGCTCCACTGGAAGGGAGGTACTATGTAGAATAACAACATAATGTAAGTCCATAACCTCATGTCCGTCGTGTTAGGTTTGTCTCTTATTTCAGCATGATAATGGAATCCCGAAAAGTGAACACAGTGTCTTTTAGAAAGAATAGAGATTAATCAGTGTGCAAAAATGCAAAGTACCAAATGCCTAAACAAAATGTATCTGATAGCATGATCTTAGGCAAGTTGTTTAGGTTTTGGCTTTTTAACGTATTAGTAAAAGCTCTGATGTACAAATAGTTATTATTTGCTTAGGTTAACTGCTAATCACAAATGGATTAAAAACAAGTATGTGACTCAGTTGTTAGTTGGCTTTGAAAATTTTACTTAGCCTGAAATTATGTTTTTTTTTTCTTTTTAAATGCTCCTATCAGGAATGAAGCGAAGTCAGGTGGACGAAGTGATTTGATACCAACTATCAAATTTCGACACTGTTCTCTGTTAAGAAATCGACGCTGCACTGTAGCATACCTGTAAGCTTCTCAGTTTTTGCTTGGGTGGCAGGATTTTCTGTGTGGCTTCCCAGTTGACCATCTCAAATGGGTAACATGAAATCTTAAGATTTTTCTCTCTTTATAAGCATTCTAAATTTTTCCTCTGTTTTTTCATTTTTTTAATTTTTTATTATGAAAAAACACTTATTTTTTTGTTTTGTTTTGTTTTGTTTTGTTTTTTTGAGTCGGAGTCTCGCTCTGTTGCCCAGGCTGGAGTGCAGTGGCGCGATCTCGGCTCACTGCAAGCTCCGCCTCCTGGGTTTACGCCATTCTCCTGCCTCAGCCTCCTGAGTAGCTGGGACTACAGGCGCCCGCCACCGCGCCCAGCTAATTTTTTGTATTTTTAGTAGAGACGGGGTTTCACCGTGGTCTCGATCTCCTGACCTTGTGATCCGCCCGCCTCGGCCTCCCAAAGTGCTGGGATTACAGGCGTGAGCCACCGTGCCCGGCCTGAAAAAACACTTTTAAAAGTAGGGAGAATAATACTATTATGAACCCAAGTGGAGCTATTGTAGGGTTTTAACAATTTTTATTATTTTGCCATATTTTCTTCATTGTGTTTCGCTTGTTGGTGCCACACTATTTAAGAGCATCATGGTCTTTCACTACTGAATATGGTAGCGATCTTACTATTTTTCTTCTTTGTCTTAGAAATAAGGACCTTTGGCCAGGCACAGTGGCTCATGCCTGTAATCCCAGTACTTTGGGAGGCCGAAGCGGGTGGATCACCTGGGGTCAGGAGTTCGAGACCAGCCTGGCCAACATGGTGAAACCTCGTCTCTACTGAAAGTACAAAAATTAGCCGGGCATGGTGGTAGGTGCCTCATCCCAGCTACTTGGTAGGCTGAGGCAGGAGAATCGCTTGAATCCAGGAGCCAGAGGTTGTAGTGAGAGGAGATCGTGCCATTGCACTCCAGCCTGGGTGACAAGAGCAAAACTCTATCTCAAAAAAAAAAAAAAAAGAGGGGGTGGGGAAGAAAGAAATAAGGACCTCAGGGACCTTTTTCCCAGGACTACTGTGCTGTTGTCACATGTGGAGGAGGGGACAGTGCCTTCAGGCTGACTCTCAGACTGTGCTCATGTTCCTCTTGTTGTCCCTAAGATGTCTTTTTAGAGCTGGTGTGTTTGCATCAGGGGCCAAATGAAGTCCACACATGATCCCTCTTTTATTCTTTTTTTTTTTTTTTTTTTTTTTTTTTTTTGAGACGGAGTCTCGCTCTGTCGCCCAGGCTGGAGTGCAGTGGCCGGATCTCAGCTCACTGCAAGCTCCGCCTCCCGGGTTTACGCCATTCTCCTGCCTCAGCCTCCCGAGTGGCCGGGACTACAGGCGCCCGCCACCTCGCCCGGCTAGTTTTTTGTATTTTTTAGTAGAGACGGGGTTTCACCGTGTTAGCCAGGATGGTCTCGAACTCCTGACCTCGTGATCCGCCCGTCTCGGCCTCCCAAAGTGCTGGGATTACAGGCTTGAGCCACCGCGCCCGGCCCCCTCTTTTATTCTTATGCCACCCAATACCTTCTTGATGTCCTAGGTATGATCGCTTGCTTCGGATCAGAGCACTCAGATGGGAATATGGTAGCATCTTGCCAAATGCATTACGATTTCACATGTCTGCTGAAGAAGTGAGTTAGCATTGTTCAAGTTTATAAATTTTGAAAATGCTGAAGTTCTGGCATTGTTCTATAATAGTGTTTATTGGTATTCCTCTTTCTGTTTTTAATGTCTGTTTTCCCCCAATTTTTGTCTGGTGTTTAGTATACAATGTGAGGGGAACTATGTGGTGTGGAGTAATTCTAAATGATATGTGGAAAATTCTATTATTACTTAACAAAATGGAGTCCTATGATGTTACTTATTAGTGATCCAATCAGTGGGATTAAAAAACTGGCATTATTATTTGGGGATATTCCATAAAATGTTTATGTGTATATATACTTTCCTAATGAAAATTCATATTTGCCTAGTCATTGAGGCAAAGAGCTAGCCCATTATTTAAGGACATAGGATTGGGCCGGGCACGGTGGCTCAAGCCTGTAATCCCAGCACTTTGGGAGGCCGAGACGGGCAGATCACGAGGTCAGGAGATTGAGACCATCCTGGCTAACACGGTGAAACCCTGTCTCTACTAAAAAATACAAAAAACTAGCCGGGGGAGGTGGCGGGCGCCTGTAGTCCCAGCTACTCGGGAGGCTGAGGCAGGAGAATGGCGTAAACCTGGGAGGCGGAGCTTGCAGTGAGCTGAGATCCGGCCACTGCACTCCAGCCTGGGTGACAGAGCGAGACTCCGTCTCAAAAAAAAAAAAAAAATGGACATAGGATTGGAGTCACGTGGGCTTAGGTTCAAATCCTGGCTCTCTTCTGTCTAATCTTGAGCAAGTCACTTGACCTGTTTCTGTGCCTAAATTTCCTTGTTACAGGATGAAGATCATATTACCTATCTGTTACAGGTTGCAATGACTTCTGACACTAACTACCTGTAGTTATTGTCAACTAAGGAAGCTCACACAAGCTTTGATGTCCAGAGTGTGTATTGGGGCTTTATTACATAGACATGATTGATTAAATCACTGGCCCTGTGATTGGGCTCAATCTTCATCCCTCTTCCCCTCCCTGGAGGTCAGACTGACATCAGGAGGCCCAAAGGCCCAATACTTTAATCACATGGTTGGTCTTTCTGGGGTGGCCAGTCCCAACTCTGAGTCATCTTGTTAGCACAGACTATCTAGGGGTTCACCCCAAGTCACCTGAGTAGCACATACTCTCAGGGCACATCATGAATAACAAGACACTCCTACTAGTTGAGGAAGTCCAATAATTTAGAAGCTACCTCCCAGGAATGAGGGAGAGAGGCCCACCAAATTCTTTATTCTACAACAGTGTTATTACAAGGCCTATCAGAGGGTTACTTCAGGTGATCCATGTGAAGCACAGCATAGCATGGCACTCAATAAATGTTTTGTTTTGTTTTGTTTTGTTTTTTTGAGACGGAGTCTCGCTCTGTCACCCAGGCTGGAGTGCAGTGGCCGGATCTCAGCTCACTGCAAGCTCCGCCTCCCGGGTTTACGCCATTCTCCTGCCTCAGCCTCCCGAGTAGCTGGGACTACAGGCGCCCGCCACCTCGCCCGGCTAGTTTTTTTGTATTTTTTAGTAGAGACGGGGTTTCACTGTGTTAGCCAGGATGGTCTCGATCTCCTGACCTTGTGATCCGCCTGTCTCGGCCTCCCAAAGTGCTGGGATTACAGGCTTGAGCCACCGCGCCCGGCCAATAAATGTTAACAGTTATTACATTACAGTTGCATAGGACAGAGCTTAAGAAAGCAAATATTCAGTGTAGCCGGGCGCGGTGGCTCAAGCCTGTAATCCCAGCACTTTGGGAGGCCGAGACAGGCGGATCACAAGGTCAGGAGATCGAGACCATCCTGGCTAACACGGTGAAACCCCGTCTCTACCAAAAAATACAAAAAACTAGCCGGGCGAGGTGGCGGCGCCTGTAGTCCCAGCTACTCGGGAGGCTGAGGCAGGAGAATGGCGTGAACCCGGAAGGCGGAGCTTGCAGTGAGCCGGATCTCGGCCACTGCACTCCAGCCCGGGCGGCAGAGCGAGACTCCGTCTCAAAAAAAAAAAAAAAAAAAAAAAGAAAGCAAATATTCAGTGTAGCAAACCACCATGGCACATGTATACCTATGTAACAAACCTGCATGTTCAGCACATGTATCCCAGAACTTAAAGTAAAAAAAAAAGCAAATATTCAATGTGTTTGTCATTAGATTCTGCACATTTTTGAGTGATCTATTTGTTGTCATAACTTCGTTTTCATTCTCTTCATTTTCTGCATAAATAAATGAGTAATCTCTACCTCAGATTTACCAGTAACTACAAAATTGGTAACATGTTAGTACCTCACTTTATGCTGTTTGTGTTCAAATCGACTTATATTAATTGAACTTTGGGGTACTTCCTATGTATTATGGTGAGATGAACAGAACACTATGTTGTTTCTCTAACGACAGTAGCTTTAATGATTTTTCTCATACAATATTTTAGATTAATTTTTTAATGTATTTTTTTGAGATGGAGTCTTGCTCTGTTGCCCAGGCTGGAGTGCAGTGGTGTGACCTCTGCTCCCTGCAACTCCGCCTCCTGGCTTCAAGCAGTTCTCCTGCCTCAGCCTGCCAAGTAGCAGTGATTACAGGTACTTGCCACCATGCCCAGCTAATTTTTGTATTTTAGTAGAGACAGGGTTTCACTATGTTGGCCAGGCTGGTGTCGAACTCCTGACCTCATTATCTGCCCCCCTCGGCCTCGCAAAGTGCTGGGATTACAGGTGTGAGCCACAGCGCCTGGTGATTAATATGTTTTTTATAGTTTTGTAAATGATTACAAGCTACATTTATTCAAGCACATCAATTAGATTTCATATTGGGCATTGTTTCTGTAAGGGTGGCAGTTTTCTGTGATGACTGAGTTCCCAAAGTCAGTTTCTATTTTAATGAAATAAAACAATGTTAACAGCAAATAAAATAATTTTTTTTTTTGAGATGGAGTCTTGCTCTGTTGCCCCGGCTGGAGTGCAGTGGCGTGATCTCAGCTCGCTGAAACCTATGCCTCCCGGGTTCAAGCGATTCTCCTGCCTCAGCCTCCCGAGTAGCTGGAATTACAGGTGCCCGCCACTACACCCCACTAATTTTTTTGTATTTTTAGTAGAGACGGGGTTTCACTGTATTGGCCAGGCGGGTCTTGAACTCCTGACCTCGTGATCCACCCGCCTCAGCCTCCCAAAGTGCTGGGATTACAAGCATGAGCCACAACGCCCGGCCTTATATAAAATAATATTAATGGGCCTAGAGATTAAGTTGTTTGAGAATAGTGAAACCTGAGTTTCTTGGAAGAGTTTGTGAATTACTGCAAAACTGGCAAATGACTTCCTTCTACCCCAGTGACCTCATCTATAAAAAGGAATATACCAGCCTGGCCAACATGGTGAAACCCCGTTTCTACTAAAAATACAAAAATTAGCTGGGTGTGGTAGCGTGCACCTGTAATCCCAGCTACTCAGGGAGGCTGAGGCAGAACAATCGCTTGAGCCTGGGGCGATGAGCCGAGATCGCACCCCTGCACTCCAGTCTGGGGGAGAGAGTGAGACCCTGTCTCAAAAAAAAAAAAAAAAGAATAAAAGGAGTATACATGGTCTCATTCTCTTTTTTTTTTTTTTTTTTTTTTGAGACGGAGTCTCGCTCTGTCGCCCAGGCTGGAGCACAGTGGCCGGATCTCAGCTCACTGCAAGCTCCGCCTCCCGGGTTCACGCCATTCTCCTGCCTCAGCCTCCTGAGTAGCTGGGACTACAGGCGCCCGCCACCTCGCCCGGCTAGTTTTTTGTATTTTTAGTAGAGACGGGGTTTCACCATGTTAGCCAGGATGGTCTCGATCTCGTGACCTCGTGATCCACCCGTCTCGGCCTCCCAAAGTGCTGGGATTACAGGCTTGAGCCACCACGCCCGGCCTAATGGTCTCATTCTCTTAGTGGTGTTTTGGAAAAACTTAAAAATGAGAACAGATTAATACAGATATACTCTGTAGTAGACCACAGACATCCCTGCTTGAGCAATTGCATGGTGGCAACTTCATCAACCATTTTGGACCAGTAACAAAGAATATTTCCAGGTATCCCTGACAACTTACAGGAGCCTATGAGGTCTGAATGTCATCATAGGTATCTGTGTTACCCAAGGATAGTGCTTCAGTGGGTGACTGAAGCACGTGGACTTGAGTCTGCCACCTAAATTCAGATCCTTGCCTTGTTAACTCTGAGCCCTTTGCTGAATTATCTAATTCTCAAAGCTTCATTCCTTCATGAATAAAAAGAAGATAATAATACTAGTTACATCATGGGGCAATGACAGAGTAAATAAAATAAGCATATTAAAATTTTAGCAAATTCCTGGTATACAGTAAGCACTTTATTAGAGGGAATGATGATCTCAATATTGTTGACTTAGGGTAACAATAAAAGTAAAAGCAGAGCTAAAATAAGGTTACTGACATGAAACAGATGATCATGTGTTAATAATGTTTAGAGAAAATACCATTGAAAGAATATGAAAGTACATGGATTATAAGTAAAAATCTTACTATCTGATTTCAAAATAGTAACATCTTTTTTTTTCAAAATAGTAACATCTTTTATGTTTTTAAAATAGTAACATCTTTTGTTTTTTGATTTCCTAAGTTTCTGTTTAGAATCTTCAAGACATTAACATATGAGAGAGAGTGAAAATAGGGATTTTTTCTTTCCTATTAATATTTTTCCATAAGGAAAAATAAAATAAAAATTTGTGACTATATCAGTATGTTCTTTTGTGGAAGTAATGTGCTGATTCTACATTGCCCTCTTATCTGTGAAAAAGACTAAATGAGGGTAACACCCTCATTGTCAAAACAGCTTCTGATTTTTCTTCCACTTCATCTTCTCTTTTTTTTTTTTTTTTTTTTTGGAGACGGAGTCTCGCTCTGTTGCCCAGGCTGGAGTGCAGTGGCCGGATCTCAGCTCACTGCAAGCTCCGCCTCCCGGGTTTACGCCATTCTCCTGCCTCAGCCTCCCGAGTAGCTGGGACTACAGGCGCCCGCCACCTCGCCCGGCTAGTTTTTTTGTATTTTTTAGTAGAGACGGGGTTTCACTGTGTTAGCCAGGATGGTCTTGATCTCCTGACCTCGTGATCCACCCGTCTCGGCCTCCCAAAGTGCTGGGATTACAGGCTTGAGCCACCGCACCCGGCTTCATCTTCTCTTTGGGGTCTGTTACACTCTACTGTTCTCAGTGGAGACACCCATGTTTGACTCATTTGGCAAGATCTTTCTCAGAGAACTCTTCTTCATACTTATCAATACAAAATGTCATTTTTTTATCCTTTGTATTGTAAAAGGCAATGCAGTTTTTACCACCTTGGCCTACATACCTTTTAAATCTTTTAAAATCACTTAATTTAACCATTTGCATTGTGAAATCTAACATAAAAACAGACACATGCAAACACATCTGGAAAGGTGCAGAAAACGAACATGTACAGCCCAACGATGTAACACTGAGGAATTCCTATGTATCCATCACCCTGTTCAGGAAAGAACATTGCTCCAGAACCTTTGTGTCCCTCCTGCCAGTGATCACTACCCTCCTGGCTTTTGTGCAGACTGATCACTTCCTTGTTTTTAAAAATCTTATTGCTCTGGGTGCAGTGGCTCACACCTGGAATCCCAGCACTTTGAGAGGCCGAGGTGGATGGATTGCCTGAGCTCACGAGTTTGAGACTAGTTTGAACAACAGGGTGAAACCCCATCTCTACCAAAAAAAGAAAAAAAACAAAAACAAAAACTTAGCCAAGTGTGGTGGTGTGCGCCTGTGGTCCCAGCTACTCAGAATACTGAGGTGGGAGGATCGCTTGAGCTTGGGAGGCAGAGGTTGTAGTAAGCCGAGATTGCGCCACTGCACTCCAACCTGGGTGACAGGGTGAGACCCTGTCTTAAACAAAACAGCAACCAAAAAAACTTGCTATTTACCACCTAAGCCTGCATTTCTAAACACTATAATTTAGTGTTGCCCATTTTTTGAACTTCATATAGATTCATGCAGTATCCTTTAATGATTGATGACTTTCACTAAATGCAATATTTTTGAGATTCTAACCTGTTGAAATATTAGCAAGAGCTCATTCCTTGTTTTTGATATATTAGCAAGAGCTCATTCCTGTTTGTTTGTTGTTTTTTTGAGACAGAGTGTTGCTCTGTCACCCAGGCTGGAGCACAGTGACACGATCTCGGTTCACTGCAAGCTCCGCCTCCCAGGTTCGCGCCATTCTCCTGCCTCAGCCTCCTGAGTAGCTGGGACTCCAGGTTTTTTTTTTTGTATTTTTTTTTTAAGTAGAGATGGGGTTTCACTGTGTCAGCCAGGGTGGTCTTGATCTCCTGACCTCATGATCCGCCCTCCTTGGCCTCCCAAAGTGCTGGGATTACAGACATGAACCACCGCGCCCAGCCCATTCCTTCTTTTTTATTTTTGTTTTTTGATGGAATATTTTGCTCTTGTTGCCCAGGCTATTGCCTACCCAGAGTGCAATGGTGTGATTTGGCTTATCGCAACCCCCGCCTCCCGGGTTCAAGCGATTCTGCCTCAGCCTCCCAAGCAGCTGGGATTACAGGCATGCACCACCACGCCTAGCTAATTTTTTGTATTTTTAGCAGAGACGGGGTTTCTCCCTTGTTGGTCAGGCTAGTCTTGAACTCCCGACCTCAGGTGGTCCACCCGCTCAGGCCTTCCAAAGTGCTGGGATTGCAGGTGTGAGCCACTGTGCCTGGCCGAGCTCATTCCTTTTTATTGCTGAATAGTATTTCCTTTTTTTTTTTGGACACAGTTTGACTCTGTCACCCAGGCTGGAGTGCAGTAGCACAATCTCGGCTCAGTGCAACCTCCGCCTCCCCGGTTCAAGTGATCTCCTGCTTCAGCCTCCGGAGTAGCTGGGACTACAGGTGTGTGCCACCATGCCTGGCTAATTTTTGTATTATTAGTGGAGGTGGGGTTTCACCATGTTTGCCAGGCTGGTCTTGAACTCCTGTCCTCAAGCAATATGCCCGCCTTGGCCTCCCAAAGTGCTGGGATTACAGGCGTGAGCCACCGTGCCCAGCCTACCCAGAGGATATTAAGAATTTTTTTTTTTGAGACGGAGTCTCGCTCTGTAGCCCAGGCTGGAGTGCAGTGGCCACAATCTCAGCTCACTGCAAGCTCCGCCTCCCAGGTTCACGCCATTCTCCTGCCTCAGCCCCCCAAGATATTTTTCTGTGTAATCTTTTAGGAGCTATATTTTACCTTTTACAAAGAGATCTACAGTACTGGGATGAAGTTTTGTGTATACTATAGGAAGTATGCTTCATTTTGAATATAGATACTGAGATGACCCACCACCATGTATTGAACAGATGTGCCTCTCCCATCACTGTGTGCATGGTACCACCTTCATCATACACTGAGTGTCAGTATTCCTGTGGATTTTGAATGGGAGGACTTTTTCTTCTGTTAATGCTAGTCTATCTGTTCTTATACCAATTCCACTGTTGTAATTACTGTAACTATATAGTATAGTTGGAGCAAGTTCCCCTCTTGTTCTTTTTTGAGAGCATTTCAACTATTTTTAGCCCTTTGCACTTCCATGTAAAATTTAGACTCAGTTTGTCAGGTTCCATTTTAAAGAAAGTTAAGATTTTGATTGAGATTGAATTGAATCTATAGATTGTTGACATTATTACAATATTGAATCATCCAGTCTGTGAATGTGGTATATATTTAGGTCTTTCATTTTTTTCAACATTTTTAAAAATAGATTTACTGATATATGATTCATACACTGTGAAGTTTACCATCTTAAATTGTACAATGCAGTGGTTTTTAGTATATTCAGAGTTGTTGTGTATCCAGTACCACCATCTTATTTGAGAATATTTTCATCACCCTACAAATAAGCCCTGTCCCCTTTATATTTACTCAATATTTTCTTCCCTCCTCCCAGCTCCTGGAAATCCCGAATCTACTTTCTGTCTCTATAGATTTCCCTATTACAGGTTTTTCATATGAGTAGGATCATGTAATATGTGGCCTTTTGTCTTTCATGTGGTAATGGCAATATGTTTCAGAACTTCGTTGCTACTTATGGTTGAATAATGTTCCATCATATGGGCACATATCCATTCATCAGTTGGTGGACATTTGGGTTTTCTTAACAATGTTTTATAGTTTTCAGAAATAGCAATAATGCAGAGTTTGAAGATATAATTCTGAAATGGCATCTTTTTCTTGGTTCTGTTTCTGGTCAAAGATTCCTAAGGCTTATTATTAAGTATGCTGAAATGTAATCTCTCTGAGAACAGAGAATTTTGTTCACTTTATTGAATAATTCATCCTAAGTACCCAGACCAATGGCTATATCATAGGAGGCAATTAATAATATTTTAGCATAAATGAATGAATGGTTACAATAGTGATTTGTGTTGGGATGTGTACTGTTTTCAAATGGATGAGTACGCAATGTGTGTAAGTTTTCTTAGAATTTTGTCAAATGATCATCTCTATGTTTGCAGATGGAGTGGTTTAATAATTATAAAAGATCTCTTGCTACTTATATGAGGTCACTGGGAGGAGACGAAGGTTTGGACATTACACAGGATGTGAAACCACCAAAAAGCCTATATATTGAAGTATGTATATCTTTTTAAAATGCATTTTTCTTTAACGTGTAGATTGTGCTACCTTTTAAGAAGAGGGGAGTATATGAATATGTGTTAGCTTCTATTAAAATAGAAAAGAAGCATAGACCAAATCAAGCTACCTATAGGGGGATGACAGAATACGATGGAAGAGCTATAATTTTCTGAATATACCTGTTTTAATAGTTTTGACTATGGAACACTATAAATGTTTTATCTATTACTAAAACAAAGTTAAATCAAAATGGGAAATCAATCCCTAAATTTTGAAAGTAAAATGAAACAAATGTCTTTCAAGTTGGTGGATTAGTCAAAACAGGAAGTATTTTTGTTTCATTTTGTTTAATTTTTTTCTGTTTTTTAAATTGTAAAATACATATAAAATCTGCCATTTTAGCTATTTTTTTTTTTTTTTTTGATTCAGAGTCTCGCCCTGTCGCCCAGGCTGGAGAGCAGGGGCGCGATCTGGGCTCACTGCAAGCTCCGCCTCCTGGGTTCACGCCATTCTCCTACCTCAGCTTCCCCAGTAGCTGGGACTACAGGCCACCATGCCCAGCTAATTTTTTGTATTTTTTTGTCTTTTTAGTAGAGGCGGGGTTTCACTGTGTTAGAATGGTCTCGATCTCCTGACCTCGTGATCCTCCCGCCTCAGCCTCCCAAAGTGCTGGAATTACAGGCGTGAGCCAACGCGCCTGGCCTTAGCTATTTTTAAATGTACATTTAAGTGGTATTAAATATTGTTTAATTTTCTATATTTTTTGCAACTTTCATATTGTTTTGCAACGGTCACCACCATCCATATCCAGATTTTTTTCATCTTTTAAAATTGAAACTCTATACTCATTAAACAATAACTTCTCAATACCCCCGCCTCCCATCCCCAGCAACCACCATTCTACCATCTGTCTCTATGATTTTGACTACTATAACTAGTTCATGTGAGTGGAATCATGCATGATTTGTCTTTTTGTTTTCTTTTGTTCTCATTAGAAAATAATTTCTGGCCGGGCGTGGTGGCTCAAGCCTGTAATCCCAGCACTTTGGGAGGCCGAGGCGGGTGGATCACGAGGTCAGGAGATCGAGACTATCCTGGCTAACATGGTGAAACCCCGTCTCTACTAAAAATACAAAAAACTAGCCGGGCGTGGTGGCGGGCGCCTGTAGTCTCAGCTACTTGGGAGGCTGAGGCGGGAGAATGGCGTGAACCCAGGAGGCGGAGCTTGCAGTGAGCCGAGATCACGCCACTGCACTCCAGCCTGGGAGACACAGCGAGACTCCGTCTCAAAAAAAAAAAAAAAAAAAAAAAAGAAAATAATTTCTGAGAAGCTACAAATGACAAGTATTTGTCTTTTTGTGACTGGCTTATTTCACTTAGCATAATATCTTCAGGGTTTATTTCTGTGGTATCTGTGGTAGAATTTGTGTCAGAATTTCCAGGCAGGCCCGGTGGCTCATGCCTGTAATCCCAGCTCTTTGGGAGGCCGAGGAGGGAGAATCACCTGAGGTCGGGAGTTCAAGACTAGCCTGACCAACATGGAGAAACCCCGTCTCTACTAAAGATACAAAATTAGCCGGGCGTGGTGGCGCATGCATGGAGAAACCCCGTCTCTACTAAAGATACAAAATTAGCCGGGCGTGGTGGCGCATGCATGTAATCCCAGCTACTGGGGAGGCTGAGGCAGAAGAATCGCTTAAACTTGGGAGGCAGAGGTTGCAGTGAGCTGAGGTGCCATTGCACAATTTTTTCTTTTTTTTTTTGAGACGGAGTTTTGCTCTTGTTGCCCAGGCTGGAGTACAATGGCGCTATCTTGGCTCACTGCAACCTCCACCTCCCAGGTTCAAGCAGTTCTCCCGCCTCAGCCTCCCAAGTAGCTGGCATGCGCCACCACACCCAGCTAATTTTGTATCTTTAGTAGAGACGGGGTTTCTCCATGTTGGTCAGGCTGGTCTCGAACTCCCGACCTCAGGTGATTCTCCCTCCTTGACCTCCCAAAGTGCTGGGATTACAGGCATGAGCCACTGCGCCTGGCCCAGAATTTCCTTCCTTTTTAAGGATGAGTAATATTCCTTGTCTGGCTATACCACATTTTGCTTATCCATTTATCCATCAATGGACACTGGGTTGCTTCTTTATTTTAGGTATCATTTTATGATTAATGCTGCTATGAACGTGGATATATAAATCTCTTTGAGACTCTGCTTTTAATTTTGGGGGACATATATCCAGAGTGGAATTACTAGATCATATGGTAATACTATGTTTGAGGAATTGTCATACTGCTGTCCGCAGCAGCCATACCATTTTACATTCCAACATTACACAAGGGTTCCAATTTCTCCACATCCTCATCAACACTAAATATTTTGGGTTGTTTTGTTTTGTTTTTGAGACAGAGTTTCGCTCTTGTCACCCAGGCTGGAGTGCAGTGGCGTGATCTCAGCTCACTGCAACTTCCACCTCCTGGGTTCAAGTGATTCTCCCGCCTCAGCCTCCTGAGTAGCTGGGATTACAGGTGCACCACACTTGGCTAATTTTTGTATTTTTAGTAGAGACAATGTTTCACCATTTTGGCCAGGCTGGTCTTGAACTCCTTACCTCAGGTGATCCTCCTGCCTCAGCCTCCCAGAGGCATGAGTCACCATGCCTGGCCTTGTTCTGTTTTTTAATCATAGCCATCCTAAAGGATGTAAAAATGTGGTTTTGACTTTTATTTCCCTAACGATTAGTGATGTAGAGCTTCTTTTCTTATGCTTATTAGCTATTCCTATGTCTTCTTTGAAGAAATGTTTATTTAAGTAATTGGCCCCCTTTATGGGGCCCATTTTCAAATAGGATGTTGTTGTTGTGGAGATTTAGAAATCCTTTATGTATTCAATATATTAATTTGTTATCAGATATATTATTTGCAAATATTTTCTCCCATTCTCTGGGTTGCCTTTTTATGCTGTTGATAGTATCTTTTTTTTTTTTCTTTTTCTTTTTCTTTTTCTATTTTCTTCCTTCAGTGTCATGTTAATATTTTAAAATTTTCATGCCGCCCAGTTTGTCAGTTTTTTTTTTTGAGATGGAATTTTGCTCTTGTTGCCCAGACTGGAGTGCAGTGGCGTGATCTCAGCTCACTGCAACCTCCGCTTCCTGGGTTCAAGCAATTCTCCTGCCTCAGCCTCTTGAGTAGCTGGGATTACAGGCATGCGCCACCACACCCAGCTAATTTTTGTATTTTTAGTAGAGATGGGGTTTCATCATGTTGGCCAGGCTAGTCTTGAAATCCTGACCTCAGGTGATCCACCCACCTGAGGCTCCCAAAGTGCAGGGATTATAGGCATGAGCCACCGCACCCAGCCAACTTTTTTGTTTTGTTGGCTGTGCCTTTGGAGTCATAGCCCGGAAATCATTGCTAAATATATTGTCATAAAACTTTTGACCTGTATTTTCTTCTAAGTGTTATGTTGTTTTACATTTACATTTCAGTCTTTGATCCATTTCGAGTTAATTTTTGTATGGTGTTAGGTGATGGTCCAACTTTATTTTTTTGCATGTGGAAATCTAGCTTTCCAAGCATAATTTCTTTTTTTTTTGAGACGGAGTCTCGCTATGTCGCCCAGGGTGGAGTGCAGTGGCCGGATCTCAGCTCACTGCAAGCTCCGCCTCCCGGGTTTTTACGCCATTCTCCTGCCTCAGCCTCCCGAGTAGCCGGGACTACAGGCGCCCACCACCTCGCCCGGCTAGTTTTTTGTATTTTTTAGTAGAGACGGGGTTTCACCGTGTTAGCCAGGATGGTCTCGAACTCCTGACCTCGTGATCCGCCCGTCTCGGCCTCCCAAAGTGCTGGGATTACAGGCTTGAGCCCCGCGCCCGGCCCCAAGCATAATTTCTTAATAAGACTGCCCTTTCCCCATTGTGAATGATTTTGACACCCTTGTCAAAAATCATTTGACTATGTAGGCAAGGGTTAGTTTTTATCTCTTTATCCTATTCCATTGTTCTATACATCTGTCGTAAACAAATTTTTTTTATATACACATCTGTCTTTATGCCAGAACTGTAGTATTTTGGTTATTGTAGCTTTGCAGTAAGTTTAAATTAGGGATTTTGGGTCCTCTACCTTCATTCCTCTTTTTTTTTTTTTTTGAGATGAAGTCTTGGTCTGTTGCCCAGGCTGGAGTACAGTGGCACGATCTTGGCTCAGTTCAACCTCTACCTCCTGGGTTCAAGTGATTCTCCTTTCTCAGCCTCCCAAGTATCTGAGACTAAAGGCGCCTACCACCATGCCTGGCTAATTTTTTATATTTTTAGTAGAGACGAGGTTTCACCATGTTAGCTAGGCTGGTCTCGAACTCCTGACGTCAAGTGATCCGCCCACCTCGGCCTCCCAGAGTGCTGGATTACAGGCATGAGCCACCACATCCAGCCCCATTCCTCTTTTTTAAGGTTGTTTTCACTATTTGAGATCCCTTGAGATTTTATATGCATTGTAGGATGGGTTTTTCTCATGGAAAAAGGTGTCTTTCTCCAAAAGACACCTTTGAGATGATAGTAGGGATTGTGTAGATCACTTTGGGTAGTGTTGACACTACCCAAATCTTAATATTAAATCTTCCAATCCATGAATATGGGATGTGTTTCCAATTGTTGATGTCATCTTTAATTTTCTTTGGCAGTGTTTTTTAGTTTTCATTGTACAAATCTTTCATCTCCTTCGTTAATTTAATTTCTGTATATTTTATTCTTTTCACACTGATAAATTGAATTATTTTCATAATTTTTATTTTCAGATTAGTCATTGTAAGTATATAGAAATGCAACTGATTTTTGTGTGTTGACTTTGCATCCTGTTACTGTGCTGAATTCATTTATTAGTTCTAAAAGTTTTTTGTGGAATCATTAGAATTTTCTACATGTAAGATCATATCATCTTCAAACAGGTAATTTTAGTTCTTCCTTTTTAATTTAGAATCCTATTTCTTTGTCTTGTCTAATTACTCTGACTGTAACATTCAGTTATATGTTGAATAGAAGTGGCAAAAGCAGAAATCTTTGCCTTGTTAGTGAACTTAGAGGAAAATCTTTCAGTCTTTCTTTTTCTTTTTGAGACAGAGTCTTGCTCTGTTGCCCAGGCTGGAGTGCAGTGGCGTGATCTCAGCTCACTTCAACATCCACCTCCCAGGTTCAAGCGATTTTCCTGCCACAGCCTCCTGAGCAACTGGGACTACAGGCACATGCCATCATGCCTGGCTAATTTTTGTATTTTTATAAGAGACAGGGTTTCACCGTGTAGGCCAGGCTCGTCTCGAACTCCTGACCTCATCATCCACCTGCCTTGGCCTCCCAAAGTGCTGGGATTACAGGCGTGAGCCACCGCGCCTGGCCAGCTTTCAGTCTTTCACCATTGAATATGATGTTTGCTGTGGAGTTTTCATATATGGCTTTTATTATGTTGATGTATAGTTATCTTCTCTTCCTAGTTGGTTGAGTATTTTTATGAAAGGAAGTTGAATTTTGTCAAATGCTTTTTCTGTATCAGTTGAAATGATCATGTTGGTTTTTTCCCTTTGTTCTGTTAATGACTTATATTAAATTGATTGATTTTCATATCTTGAATTGTCCTTGCATTCCAAGAATAAATCTCAATTGATTTATGATGAACTCTTTTACTATGCTGCTGAATTTGATTTGATACTATTACGTTGAGAATGTTTTTTATTTTTATTTTTTGAGATGGAGTTTCAGTCTGGTTGCCCAGGCTGGAGTGCAATGGCATGATCTTGACTCACCACACAACCTCTGCCTCCTGGGTTCAAGCGATTCTCCTGCCTCAGCCTCCCAAGTAGCTGGGATTATAGGCATGTGCCACCACGCCTGGCTAATTTTGTATTTTTAGTAGAGATGGGGTTTCTCCATGTTAGTCAGGCTGGTCTTGAACTCCCGACCTCAGGTGATCTGCCCGCCTCGGCCTCCCAAAGTGCTGGGATTACAGGCGTGAGCCACCATGCCCGGCCTGTGTTGAGAATTTTTGCATCAGTGTTCATAAGGGACATTGGTCTGTAGTTTTCTTGGAGTATCTTTTCTGGCTTTCGTATTAGGGTAATGCTGGCCTCATAAAATGAGTTAGGGAGGTGTTCCCTCCTTTTATATATATATATATATATTTTTTTTTTTTTTTTTTTTGAGACGGAGTCTCGCTCTGCCACCCAGGCTGGAGTGCAGTGGCCGGATCTCAGCTCACTGCAAGCTCCGCCTTCCGGGTTCACGCCATTCTCCTGCCTCAGCCTCCCGAGTAGCTGGGACTACAGGCGCCCGCCACCTCGCCCGGCTAGTTTTTTGTATTTTTTAGTAGAGACGGGGTTTCACAGTGTCAGCCAGGATGGTCTCGATTTCCTGACCTCGTGATCCGCCCGTCTCGGCCTCCCAAAGTGCTGGGATTACAGGCTTGAGCCACCGCGCCCGGCCCCTTTTATATTTTTTAGAAAAGCTTGAGAAGAATTGGTGTTCTTGAAATGTTTGATAGAATTACCCAGTGAAGCCGGGCACGGTGTCTCAAGCCTGTAATCCCAGCACTTTGGGAGGCCGAGATGGTCGGATCACGAGGTCAGGAAATCGAGACCATCCTGGCTAACACGGTGAAACCCCGTCTCTACTAAAAAATACAAAAAACTAGCCGGGCGAGGTGGCGGGCGTCTGTAGTCCTAGCTACTCGGGAGACTGAGGCAGGAGAATGGCGTGAACCCGGGAGGCGGAGCTTGCAGTGAGCTGAGATCCGGCCACTGCACTCCAGCCTGGGTGACAGAGCAAGACTCCATCTCAAAAAAAAAAAAAAGAATTACCCAGTGAAGTCATCAGGTTCAGCGTTTTCTTTATTGAGAGATTTTTGATTAGTCATTTAGTCTCCTTGCTAGCTATAGGTCTATTCCAGTTTACTAATTCTTCATCATTCAGTCTTTGTAGGTTTGTGTTTCTGGGAATTTGTCCATTTCATCTAGGTTTTCCAATTTGTTGGTGTACAATTGTTCATAGGACTCTTAGAACCCTTTTTATTTCTATAGGATTGGTAGTAATGTCCTCACTTTCATTTATGATTTTTGTAATTTGAGCCTTCTTTTATTCTTAGTCTGTCTAGCTAAAGGTTTGTAAGTTTTACTGACCTTTTAAAATAACCAAATTTTGGTTTTATTGGTTTTCTCTATTGTGTTTCTATTCTTTATTTATTAATGTCTGCTCTAATCATTATTTCCTCCTTCTAGCTTTAGGTTTAGCTTGCTTTTCTTTTTCTGGTTCCTTAAGGTGTAAAGTTAGGTGGTTGGTTTGAAATTTGTCTTCTTTTGTTTTTGTTTCTTTTTTCTTTTTTTTTTTTTTTTTTGAGACAGGATCTCACTCTGTTACCCAGGCTGTAGTGCAGTGGCACAATCTCAGCTCACTTCATCCTCTGCCTCCAGGGTTCACGCGATTCCCATGCCTCAGCCTCCCGAGTAGCTGGGACTATAGGGTGCACCACCACGCCTGGCTAATTTTTGTATTTTTTGGTAGAGAGATGATTTTACTGTATTGTCCAGTCTGGTCTCCAACTCCTTACCTCAAATGATACACCCACCTTGGCCTCACAAAGTACTGGGATTACAGGTGTGAGCCACCATGCCTGGCCTTGTTTTTGTTTTTGAGACAGAGTCTCACTGTGTTTTCCAGGCTGGAGTGCAGTGGTGCCATCTCAGCTTACTGCAACCTCCGTTTCCTGGGTTCAAGCGATCCTTCCACCACAGCCTCCCGAGTAGAGTACCCAGGACTATAGGAATGTGCCTCCATGCCCAGCTAATTTTTGTATTTTTAGTAGAGACAGGGTTTTGCCGTGTTGGCCAGGCTGGTCTTGAACTCCTGACCTCAAATGATCTGCTGCCTCAACCTCCCAAAGTGCTGGAATTGCAGGCGTGAGCCACCGCGCCTGGCCGTGAAATCTGTCCTGTTTTTTAATGTAGGTGTTTATGGTTGTAATTGTAAATTTTTCAATTAGTACTGCTTTTGCTGCATTCCATACATTTTGATGTGTTATGTTTTTGTTTTTTCACCTGTAAGTATTTTCAGATTTTCCTTGTGATTTTCTCTCTTTTCTTTTTTTTCTTTTCTTTTCTTTTCTTTCTTTTCTTTCTTCTTTCTTTCTTTTTGTGTGACGGAGTCTCACTCCGTTGCCCAGGCAGTGTGGCACGATCTCGGCTCACCGCAACCTCTGCCTTGCGAGTTCAGGTGATACTCTTGCCTCAGCCTCCCAAGTTACTGGGATTACAGGACTGCACCACCACGCCTGGCTAATTTTTGTATTATTATTACTATTTTTTTTTTTGAGACAGAGTCTTGCTCTGTTGTCCAGGCTGGAGTGCAGTGGTGTGATCTTGGCTCACTACAACCTCCGCCTCCCGAGTTCAAGCGATTCTCCTGCCTCAGCCTCCCGAGTAGCTGGGATTACAGGCACATGCCACCATGCCTGGCTAATTTTTTTTTTTTTTTTTTTTTTTTTTTTTTTTTTTTTGAGACGGAGTCTCGCTCTGTCACCCGGGCTGGAGTGCAGTGGCCGGATCTCAGCTCACTGCAAGCTCCGCCTCCCGGGTTTACGCCATTCTCCTGCCTCAGCCTCCCGAGTAGCTGGGACTACAGGCGCCCGCCACCTCGCCCGGCTAGTTTTTTGTATTTTTTAGTAGAGACGGGGTTTCACTGTGTTAGCCAGGATGGTCTCGATCTCCTGACCTCGTGATCCACCCGTCTCGGCCTCCCAAAGTGCTGGGATTACAGGCTTGAGCCACCGCGCCCGGCCTGCTAATTTTTATATTTTTAGTAGAGATGGGGTTTTGCCATGTTGGTCAGGCTGGTCTCAAATTCCTGACCTCAGGAGATCTGCCTACCTCGGCCTCCCGAAGTGCTGGGATTATAGGCGTGAGCCACCACACCTGGCAGATGAATTGTTATTAGGTGTGTCTATACTTGTTATATCTTCTTCTTTGTATTATATATTTATTACATATTATGTTATATATTATGTTTATTATATGTTAATTTATTACATAATATTATATTTTTATATATTCTGTAATATATAATATTCTTTTTTGTCTCTGGTAAACTTTAAATTTAAAGTCCATTATAGGTAATATTAGTATAGCCACCCTGGTTCTCTTTTGGCGGCTATTTGCATAGAATATCTTCTTCCACCCTTTCACTTTCAATCTATTAATGTTTGTGTCTTTGGGTCTATAGTGAGTGTCTTGTAGACAACATGTGATTGGATCCTTTTGTTTAATCCATTCTGCTAATCTCTGTCTTTTGCTTAAAGAATTTAATCCATTCCCTTTAACATAATTACTGATAAGGAAGGACTTCTGTCATTTTGTTGTTTTTCTATATGCCTTATAGCTTTTTTTCCTTGCAATGGACTAGGAAATTATAACTTTTTTGTCTCTCATTTCCTGCATTATTGCCTTCTTCAGTATTTAGTTGATTTTTTGAAACATTTAGATTTCTTTCTTATTTCCTCATTACCCCCTAAAGGTACCAAGATCCATGATTCTCAAGTCCCTTATATAAAGTAGTATGGTATTTGAATAGTACCTAGATACATGCTGTTGTATACTTTAAATCATCTCTAGATTACTTACAATACCTTATACAATATAAATGCCATAGATACAGTTGTTATACCATATCATTTTTAGGCAATAACAATAAGGAAAAAGTCTGTACATGTTCAGTGCAGATACAACCATCCATTTGTTTAAAAAATGTTTTGATCCAGAACCCACAGACACAGAGGACCAACTATATTCTATAGCTATTTTCTTTGTGGTTAGTGATAGCTAGTACATTTAGTATCTTAAAATTATAACACTTTAATTTCAACTTACAGCAGCTTGACTTCAGTAACATACCAAAATTCTGATCCTTCCAAGCTTCATCCTTATTTTTTTCTATTGTTGATATCACAAAACTACATCTTTATATGTTGTGAGCCCCAAAACGTAAACTGATAAATCTTTTAAATGCATTAGTTTCTTAAATTGTGTAGAAAACAAAATGTAGGTTTGCGAAGTTACAGTAATACTAGCTTTTAGACTAATCAGTGTTGTTTTTAAAATGTGTTAGTCACTGAAATCATGTTAAAAACAAAAAATAGGGGCCGGGGGTGGTGGCTCTTACGCCTGTAATCCTCGCACTTTGGGAGTCCGAGGTGGGTGGCTCACAAATTTGAGACCAGCCTGGGCAACATGGCAAAACCCCATCTCTACTAAAATTACAAAATATTAGCCGGGTGTGGTGGCACGAGCTTGTAGTTTCTGCTGTTCAGGAGGCTGAGGCAGGAGAATCACTTGAACCAGGAGGCAGAGATTGCAGTGAACTGGGATCGCACAATTGCACTCCAACCTGGGCGACAGAATGTGTCTCCCTGCTCTCCCTCCCAGAAAAAGAAAACCAACAAAAAATAGAGTTATAAAATGTTACAATATTGCTAGGTTTTAGAATTCTCCATGTATTCACTGTCTTAGTCCATTTGAGCAGCTAAAACAAAATACCTGAGAGTAGGTAATTTCTAATGACAGTAATTTTTTTCTTTTCTTTTCTTTTTTTTTTTTGAAGAGACAAGGTATTGCTCCGTTTGTCACCCAGGCTGGGGTGTGGTGGTACAATCATAGTTCACTATAGCCTTGAACTCCTGGACTCAGTCAATCCTCCTGCCTCGGCCTCCTGAGTAGCTATAACTTACAGGCATGCACTACCATGCCTGGTTAATGTTTAAATTCTTTGTAGAGGCTGAGACGGGCGGATCACGAGGTCAGGAGATCGAGACCATCCTGGCTAACACGGTGAAACCCTGTCTCTACTAAAAAAATACAAAAAACTAGCTGGGCGAGGTGACGGGCGCCTGTAGTCCCAGCTACTCGGGAGGCTGGGGCAGGAGAATGGCGTGAACCCGGGAGGCGGAGCTTGCAGTGAGCTGAGATCTGGCCACTGCACTCCAGCCTGGGCGACAGAGCGAGACTCCCTCTCAAAAAAAAAAAAAAAAATTTTTTTTTGTAGAGACGTGACCTTGCTGTATTGCCAAGGGTAGTCTTGAACTCCTAGCCTCAAGCAGTCCTCCTGCCTCAGCCTCTCAGTGTTGGGATTATAGGCTTGAGCCACTGTGCCCAGCCAGCCTGTCTCAGTTAATTCTGGAAGCCAAGATCAAAGTGCCAGCAGATTCATTTGTCTTCTGTGGGCTACACTCTGCTTCCAATGTGGTGCCTTGAATGCTGCATCCTCTGGAGGACTGAAATGCAGTGTCCTTGCGTGGTAGAAGCTGGAAGGACAAAAAGGACCAAACTCCTTCCATCAAGTCATTTTATAATGGCATAAATCCATTTATGAAGGCAGAACCCTTGTGCCCTAACCACCTCACCAAAGTCCCCACCTCCCAACACTGTTGAATTGGGGATTAAGTTTCTACCACATTGATTTTTGGGGACACATTCAGACACAGCATTTACTTATATTGAGATCTTTATTTCTTTTTTTTTTTTTTTTTTTGAGACGGAGTCTGGCTCTGTCACCGAAGCTGGAGTGCAGTGGCCGGATCTCAGCTCACTGCAAGCTCCGCCTCCCGGGTTTACGCCATTCTCCTGCCTCAGCCTCCCAAGTAGCTGGGACTACAGGCGCCCGCCACTTCGCCCGGCTAGTTTTTTTGTATTTTTTAGTAGAGACGGGGTTTCACCATGTTAGCCAGGATGGTCTCGATCTCCTGACCTCGTGATCCGCCCGTCTTGGCCTCCCAAAGTGCTGGGATTACAGGCTTGAGCCACCGCGCCCGGTCAGATCTTTATTTCTTAACATGGGTTCAAGTTACTGTCTTATGATAGTTACCATATATAGGATTCTTGGTTGGCGATGTTATTTTTTTAGTACTTTGAATATATTGGCTCACTGCCTTCTGGCCTCCAAAGTTTGTAATAAGAAATCTGGTGAAAATCTTATTGAGGATCCCAGGTATGTGATGACTGACTTATCTTTTGCTGCTTTCTTTTTGAATGTTTTAGAGACAGGGTCTCACTGTGTCAAGCAGGATGAACCGCAGTGGCACAATCATAGCTCACTGTAATCTCAAACTCCTGGGCTGAAGCAATCCACCTCAGCCTCCCAAGTGGCTAGGACTAGAGGCACATACTTCCAAGCCTGGCTAATTTTTAAACTTTTTGGGGCCAGGTGTGGTGGCTCACGCCTATAATCCCAGCACTTTTGGAGGCTGAGGCAGGCAGTTCATGAGGTCAGGAGTTCGAGACCAGCCTGACCAACATGATGAAACCCCATCTCTATTAAAAAATACAAAAATTAGCTGGGTGTGGTGGCGCACGCCTGTAGTCCTAGCTACTCAGAAGGCTGAGGGAGGAGAATTGCTTGAACCCGGGAGGCAGATGTTGCAGTGAGCCAAGATCGCTCCACTGCGCGCCAGCATGGATGACAGAGCGAGATTCCATCTAAACAAAACAAAACAAAAAAACAGAAAAAGCTTTTTGTAGAGTTAAGTCTCACTCTGTCACCCAGGCTGGAGTGCAGTGGCGTGATCTCAGCTCATTGCAACCTCCACCTCCAGGGTTCACATCATTCTCCTGCCTCAGCCTCCCAAGTAGCTGGGATTACAGGCACCCGCCACCATGCCCAGCTAATTTTTTTGGGGGGGTATTTTTAGTAGAGACGGGGTTTCACCCTGTTAGCCAGGATGGTCTCGATCTCCTGACCTCGTGATCCACTCACCTCGGCCTCCCAAAGTGCTGGGATTACAGGCGTGAGCCACCGCGCCAGGCCGAATTAAACTTTTTGTACAGGTGAGGTCTCAGTATGTTGCCTAGGCTGGTCTCAATCTCTTGGCCTCAAGTGATAATCCCAACTTGGCCTCCCAAAATGCTGAGATTACAGGTGTGAGCCACCCTGCCCAGCCCTCTCTTGCTACTTTCAAGATTCTTTGTCTTTTGAAAGTTTGATTATAATGCATCTCATTGCGAGTCTCTTTGAGTTCATCTGGTAGTTTGTTGAGCTTCTTTGATGTTTATATTTATGTATTTTATCAAATTTAAGGAGTTTTCAGTTATTATTTCTTCAAAGATTCTCTCTGCCCCTTTGTCTTTCTTTTCTTGTTTTGCTTGATGGTGCCCGTTAGGTCTCTCAGGCTTCGTCCTTTTCTTCGGTCTTTTTTTCTTTTTGTTCTTCAGACTTAGTCATTTCTGTTGTCCTGTCTTCACATTTGCTTATTCTTCTGCCTGCTCCAATCTGTCTTTGAATCTCTCAAGTGAATTTTTCATTTTGGTGGTGTGATCTCGACTCACCGCAACCTCCGCCTCCCGGGTTCACGCCATTCTCCTGCCTCAGCCTCCTGAATAGCTGGGACTACAGGCACCCGCCACTACGCCTGGCTAATTTTTTTGTATTTTTAGTAGAGACGGGGTTTCACCATGTTAGCCAGGATGGTCTCGATCTCCTGACCTCGTGATCCACCCACCTCGGCCTCCCAAAGTGCTGGGATTACAGGCGTGAGCCACCATGCCTGGCCCAAATCTTTATTGAACCCATGCCTTTCCTTGGACATGCATGATCACTTTCTAATTTTTACTGTATACACAGTTGCTTTTAATGTCTGGCTCCTGAAAGGGGGAAAAAAGAAAAATGAATGGGGGTGGGAAAATGGTGCTAGCTCTTTATTTTTATTTATTTATTTATTTACTTTTTTTTCTTTTTTTTTTTTTGAGGTGGAGTCTCGCTCTGTCTGTCGCCTAGGCTGGAGTGCAGTGGCCCGATCTCCGCTCACTGCAAGCTCCACCTCCTGGGTTCATGCCATTCTCCTGCCTCAGCCTCCCGAGTAGCTGGGACTACAGGCGCTTGCCACCACGCCCGGCTAATTTTTTGTATTTTTTTTTTTAGTAGAGACAGGGTTTCATCATATTAGCCAGGATGGTCTCGATCTCCTGACCTCATGATCCGTCCGTCTCGGCCTCCCAAAGTGCTGGGATTACAGGCGTGAGCCACCGCACAGGGCTGGTGCTAGCCCTTTAAATCCCCTGGAATTCACTTCAGTGGAATGTGGGAGGGTCTTGCAGCCTTTGAGAAGGTATGACAAAAATGTCTGCCAGCCTCATCATTTGCGCCTCTGTGATCAGAAACAGCAATCAGCAGGGAGGAGCAGGGTGCTTTTTGCACACTCTGCTCCAGCAACCCATGTACAAGCTACTCCAAAAACATGCTCTGTGGCCTGCCACAAAGCTAGGAACAGGGGATGGTTAGCTGTTGCTATGCTAAGAGGCAAAATGGACAGTAAATTGCAGTGAATGTTTGTCAAAGCTCCAACCTCAAGCCTTCAGTAGACTCCAGAGTTCCAAAATACTGACGTCAGACAGAGTCTGCTCGTGCAGTTGTTGTGGACGTAGGGAGACAGATTCCTGATGTTTCCTACTGTACCATTTTACCTGAATCCAGGAGTTATTTACATTACTTTAAAACACATAAATTGTATATTCCTGGTACATATGTTCTGAGGACAAAAGAATTGCAAAGAGTTCTTAACCTGTTTTTACTAATCATATTATTAGTAATAATTTTGTTACTGTTATTTTGAAACAGTTTTCATATTGAAGAATGGAGCAAAAGGGTAATTGACATTACCAGCAGTTTTCAGAATAAGAGAAAAGGGGCTGGGCACAGTAGCTCACACTTGTAATCCCAGCACTTGGGGAGGCCGAGCGGGTGGATCACCTGAGGTCAGGAGTTTGAGACCAGCCTGGCCAACATGGTGAAACCCCATCTCTACTAAAAATACAAAAATTAGCCAGACGTGGTGGCAGGTGCCTGTAATCCCAGCTACTCAGGAGGTTGAGGCAGGAGAATTGCTTGAACCCAGGAGAAGGAGGTTGCAGTGAGCTGAGATGGTGGCATTGCACTCCAGCCTGGGCAATAAGAGCAAAGCTCCATCTCAAAAAAAAAAAAAAAAAAAAAGAGAGAGAGAGAGAGAAAAGAGATTCAAAGTTGAAAAACTTAAGGGAAAATCCTATATTCCTAAATTTGAGTTTGAAACATAAGCAGGGACTCATGAATCGTCCCTTCTTTAAAAAACAAAAAGTAGGGGTCAGGTGCAGTGGCTCATGCCTGTAATCCCAGCACTTTGGGAGGCCGAGGTGGGCAGATCACCTGAGGTTGGGAGTTTGAGACCAGCCTGACCAACATGGAGAAACCCCATCTCTACTAAAAATACAAAATTAGCCAGGCTTGGTGGCACATGCCTGTAATCCCAGCTAAGCAGGAGTCTGAGGCAGGAGAATCACTTGAACCCGGGAGGTAGAGGTTGCGGTGAGCCAAGATTGCGCCATTGCACTCCAACCTGGGCAACAAAAGCGAAACTCTGTCTCAAAAAAAAAAAAAAAAAAAAGTATTGATTAACTCTGCCCACTGAAAAGGCCTAGAAACAATGACAAGCCAGTTAGCCATGAGTGTCCAGATTCTGTATCTAAATGCCACTTCCCACTAAAGTAAACCAGGACTCCTTGCACAAAAATAGCTGATTCCAGGTTCTGAATAAAAAATGTACAAACTGAGCATGAAACATCTTGTCTTCCCAGAAAGGAAGGAAGGTGTCAAGGACTAAGTGGGGACTGCTGGAAGGATGTGGGGGCCAATTTGAAGGAGCTCTTGCTAACCAAAAAATGGACAATTTTAGCATCAATGTGAATAATAACTGCTGTGAATTGGATTACATCAATTATGTTAGAAGCATGAATGCATAATGACACCAAAGAACAACAAATTTTTTTTTTTTTTTGAGGTAGTATCTGGGTCTGTTGCCCAGGCTGGTGTACAATGGTATAATCTTGGGTCATTTGTTATTTAGGACGTGGAATCAACTATTTTAGTGCAAGGAGTCCTGGTTTACTTTAGGAACCTCCACCTCCCAGACTCAAGTCATCCTCCCACCTCAGCTCCCACCTCAGCTTCCACAGTAGCTGTGACTACAGGTGCTCACGACCACATCCAGCTAATTTTTGTATTTTTTGTAGAGATGGGATTTCACTATGTTGCTCAGGCTCATCTTGAACTCCTAAGCTCAAGCAATCCTCTTGCCTCTCCCTCCCAAAGTGCTGGGAATACAGGCATGAGCCACCGTGCCTGGCCAACAAAATTTTTAAAAAATAAAACATTTTTGAGGTTTCCTTGGAGAATGTGAGGGATCCAACTCATGTGAAAGGTGGCAAGTTAGAGAATGGAATCAAAGCATCCATTGCCTTTACTATACAAACTCTATCTTAACGTGGCCCAATAGTTTACAAAGGAAATTTCTTTTTATAGAAGAATTCCAGCTAACAAATGTAGTAGGAATATAAGAATTAGATTAATGCTTGTAACCCTTTATTTACTAAAACCTTTCAGTGGATAATGGAGATCTTTATAATGCATAAGTATGGATGACACTTGGGCCCACTGATTAACCTCAATATCCAAAATGAGACAGCCAGGCACTTTGTGTTTTATGGGGTCTTGTAATAGAAAGTACATAACACCATTTGCCACAAAGTCACCTTATCTGATGTAGACCTAACTTCCATTTTATAGGAAACGCAGGGACAAAGGAACATGTTAAATGACCCCAAAGAAATTCACAACAAAATCTTGATTGTGAAAAGTTGTACTGACCCTGTGCAGTGACTCATGCCTATAATCCCGACACTTTGGGAGGCCAAGGCAGGAGTATTGCTTGAGACCAGGTGTTCAAGTCTGCAGTGACAAACTACTCACCCAATTTTTTCAACAAATAAAATGGCAAGAGGAAGGAAAAAATAAAGAGGAAGTGAAACCTATAGATTAAAAAAGACTGACAAGACATAAAAAAAAAAAAGTGATGTGTGGCTTTGTTGGATTCTGATTTCAACGTGGAAACCTTAAAAAAATTAATGAGACAAGTGGGAAATTTTGGGTACTAACTAGATAGTTCATGATATTAAAAATTATTAAATGGCCGGGCGCGGTGGCTCAAGCCTGTAATCCCAGCACTTTGGGAGGCTGGGACGGGCGGATCACGAGGTCAGGAGATCGAGACCATCCTGGCTAACATGGTGAAACCCCGTCTCTACTAAAAATACAAAAAACTAGCTGGGCGAGGTGGCGGGCGTCTGTAGTCCCAACTACTCTGGAGGCTGAAGCAGGAGAATGGCGTAAACCCGGGAGGCGGAGCTTGCGGTGAGCTGAGATCCGGCCACTGCACTCCAGCCTGGGTGACAGAGCGAGACTTCGTCTCAAAAAAAAAAAAAAAATTATTAAATAAGGCTGGGCACGGTGGCTCATGCCTGTAATCCCAGCACTTTGGGAGGCTGCAGGTGGATCATTTGAGGTCAGGATTCGAGACCAGCCTGGCCAACATGGTGAAACCCTGTCTCTACTAAAAATACGAAAAAATTAGCTGGGCATGGTGGCACACTCCTGTAATCCCAGCTACTAGGGAGGCTAAGGCAGGAGAATTGCTTGAACCTGGGAAGCGGAGGTTCCAGTGAGCCAAGATCACACCACTGCACTCTAGCCTGGGTGACAGAGTGAGACTCTGTCTCAAAAATAAATAAATAAATAAATGCCAATACTCTCTCATCTTAATAATTTTTATTTATTTATTTGAGATGGAGTCTCATTCTGTCACCCAGGCTGGAGTGCACTGGTGTGATCTCGCTCATTGCAACCTCAGCCTCCTGAGTAGCTGGGATTACAGGCACGCACCACCACACCCAGCTAAATTTTGTGTTTTTAGTAGAGGCAGGGTTTCACCATGTTGACCAGGCTGGTCTTGAATTCCTGACTTCAGGTGATCCACCTGCCTCAGCCTCCCCAAATGCTGGGATTATAGGCATGAGCTGCCATGTACAGTCAGTATTGGGATTTTTAAAAAATTATCTGGTTTTATAGAAGTAGACAGTAGAGTATTTACAGATGAGGTGAAATGATATCTAAGATTTGCTTCAGAATAACCCACAAGTGGGTGAGGGGAACAAACTTGGCCATGTGTTGATGTCGGTTGATGGGGACATGGAATAGTCTTTTTACTGTTGAATGTGTTTGAGATTTTCCAAAATAAAAGTCTATTTAGAGAAGCCAACGCGGCCAGGCGTGGTGGCTTATGCCTGTAATCCCAGCACTTTGGGAAGCAGGGGCAGGCCGATCATTTAAGGTCAGGAGTTCGAAACCAGCCTGGCCACCATGGTGAAACCCCGGCTCTACTAAAAATTTAAAAATTAACCGGGCATGGTGGTGAGCACCTGTAATCCCAGCAACCCAGGAGACTGAGGCGGGAGAATTGCTTGAGCCTGGGAGGCAGAGGTTGCAGTGCGTGGAGATCACACCACTGCACTCTGTCCTGGGCAACAGAGCAAGACTCTGTCTTGGAAAAACAAACAAACAAAAAGAAAATGCAAAGGGCTTGGAGGATTTTTCTGGAGTGATATTTCTCATATTTAATTAAAATATTTTGAGTGCTTTGGTAAAGTTCTGGAGGGATAGTAGGACATGATAAAATTATCTGGAAAAGTGGAAGACATAGTTGTTGCTGGCATTGACTCTCCTGGCGACAATAGCAGTTCATTGCTAGTACTTGTGAGAATAACCTTCAGTCTGAATTCTCCTAGAAGAGGAAAAGTGCCCGCTTACTTCCTGTGGCAGCACTTAGTGCTGTAGCAGGTCTGTAACCTGTACCTGGGAACACCTTTGCAGTTGCAGAGGTGGATATCAGAAGGCTGCCATTCCTGAATCCTGTCACGTGAGGTGGCATCTGCTCCTCCATGGTGTACTTCTAAGTATTCCTGGGAAATCATCTGAATTTTGAATGGGATTGGAAGAATTGCTTCCAAAAACAAATACTGCAGACTTACCTGTGCCCCATTCTCAGATATTGATATTTTATGGGAGGGATCTATAAGAAGCAGGTTGGAGCAGATCTAAAGCATTCCTTGTGGATAGATATTTCACCTACTTAATTTTTCAAGATTTCAGAGGGGAAGGAGACGACATCGTTGTCTTCCTTCATCGCCTTGCTGTCAGCACTGACATTTATTTACCAGCAGAGATTTTGCGATTCTTCTTCCTCCCTGTCAAAACTGGACACTTGAAACTATTAGAATACCACAGTAGTAGTACTAGGCCTAAGTACACAGAGAGGAAACACAAAGTCCTTACTGTCTATTTGTATAATGCCGATTTATTTTTTGGTCACTGCATATTAAAAACTAATTTAGATAAAAATGTCTCACGTTTTTTCTTTCAGGTCCGATGTCTAAAAGACTATGGAGAATTTGAAGTTGATGATGGCACTTCAGTCCTATTAAAAAAAAATAGCCAGGTATTTCTTATCTTCAGATACTTTACTTTTTTTTTTTTTTTTTTTTTTTTTTTTTTTGAGACGGAGTCTTGCTCTGCCGCCCAGGCTGGAGTGCGGTGGCCGGATCTCAGCTCACTGCAAGCTCCGCCTCCCGGGTTCCCGCCGTTCTCCTGCCTCAGCCTCCCCAGTAGCTGGGACTACAGGCACCGCCACCACGCCCGGCTAGTTTTTTGTATTTTTTAGTAGAGACGGGGTTTCACCGTGTTAGCCAGGATGGTCTCGATCTCCTGACCTCGTGATCCACCCGTCTCAGCCTCCCAAAGTGCTGGGATTATAGGCGTGAGCCACCGCGCCCGGCCCAGATACTTTACTTTAAATCTTATGAGTGCTGAATGGTGGAAAAGTTGGAATAGCAAAATAAATATCAACTTGTGATGATCGTTTATATCTTAGGCATTATCTTTAGTATAATACACCCTGTTCTGTACTTTTTCTGAATATTAAGACTGGAAGCAAATGTTGCATATATTAAGAAATGATTAATTCATTTAGTAAGATATTGCTTATATTTAAAGTTCCTAAGCAGTTTTTATACCTTACACTTTGCCTTATAAATCCTAGTTCTTTAGCAAGCCAATAGTGATACAGATTTTTCTATTTTCAAAAAAAGAATTTTCAAGTATTTGGTATGTAAACATAACAGTTTAATAGAGGAAGATTAAAATTGTAAAGTTGTAACTTAAGCTAAATTTGTCCTTATAAGGAATCTCTCTATCTATCAGTCTATCTCTATCTATCTGTCTGTCTATCTATCTATCTATCTATCTATCTATCTATCTATCTATCTATCTATCTATCTATCTATCTATTTTTAAAGAAAATAGAGATGGGGTCTTGCTGTGTTGACCATGCTAGTCTCGAACTCCTGGGCTCAAGCAATCCACCCACCTTGGCATCCTAATGTGCTAGGATTACAGGTGTGAACCACCATGCCCAAAGTAATCTCAGTATATTAATTATTTCCCTAGAAATCTTCCAATTCACATTAGATGAATTCACATTGGCTAAATTATTACTTTTATTTATTTCTTTATTTTTGAGACAGAGTCTCGCTCTGTTGCCCAGGCTGGAGTGCAGTAGCACAATCTCCACTCACTGCAAGCTCTGCCTTCTGGGTTCACGCCATTCTTCTGCCTCAGCCTCCCAAGTAGCTGGGACTACAGGCGCCCACCACGACTCCCAGCTAATTTTTTTTTTTTGTATTTTTGGTAGAGATGGGGTTTCACTGTGTTAGCCAGGATGGTCTTGATCTCCTGACCTTGTGATCTGCCTGCCTCTGCCTCCCAAAGTGCTGGGATTACAGCCGTGAGCCACTGCGCCTGGTCTATTATTATTTTTTTGAGGCAGGGTCTGGCTGTGTTCCCCAGGCTGGAGTGCAGTGGCGCAGTCTCTGCTCATTGCAACGTCTGCCTCCTGGGCTCAAGTGATCCCTCACCCTCAGCCTCCCAAGTAGCTGGACCACAGGTGTGCACCACTGCACCTGTTTAATTTTTGTATTTTTTGTAAAGATGGAGTTTCACCAGTTGGCCAGGCTGGTCTTGAACTACTGAGCTCAAGCAATCCACCCACCTCAGCCTCCCAAAGTGCTAGGATTACAGGTGTAAGCCACTGTGCCCGACCACTAAATTTTTTATCCTATCCCTATTTTCTGAAGTCGTGAGGAGGAAAAATGACCTAATAAAAGCTGTTCTTTTTCTTTCCTTGCCTGCCATCTTGGGGTCAGCCATTTAGGATCTGATGACCCTAAGGATTTGGTGTTCACTTTGTTCATGGCAGGCAGCAAAAGAATGTTTCAGGTCATGTGGTTCTTGAGCTTATTTTCCTAACAGGGTGAGTTGATCTGTTATTTTGCTAATACTCTTGGAGCTTTAAAACTGTTTTACTAATAGTTGACTAAAATTGTTTTACTAATACCCTTGGAGCTTCTAAAACAAAGGTTGAATATTTTTAAAAAAGATTTTGAGGGTTCCCTAAAGTCTTTGGTTGTTAAGGCAACAATTTCTGTCCCAGTATTCTCTTAGGACACTAATGAATTGAAAGTGGATAATGGGCCGGGCGCGGTGGCTCAAGCCTGTAATCCCAGCACTTTGGGAGGCCGAGACGGGCGGATCACGAGGTCAGGAGATCGAGACCATCCTGGCTAACACGGTGAAACCCTGTCTCTACTAAAAATACAAAAAACTAGCCGGGCGAGGTGGCGGCGCCTGTAGTCCCAGGTACTCGGGAGGCTGAGACAGGAGAATGGCGTAAACCCGGGAGGCGGAGCTTGCAGTGAGCTAAGATCCGGCCACTGCACTCCAGCCCAGGCAACAGAGCCAGACTCCGTCTCAAAAAAAAAAAAAAAAAAAAAAAAAAGAAAGTGGATAATGAACTAATGTTCTGATAAGCAGCTATATTTCTGGAGGGCCCAGGAGGAAGCTCTGGTTCACAAGAACAAGAAAAAAGCCATCCTCATAAAGCAAGATATGCGAAATGTCCCTTCATCCCAAATGCTGTCCTATGGTTGAATTTTTTTTTTTTTTTTTTTTTTTTTGAGACAAAGTCTCACTCTTGTGCCCCAGGCTGGAGTACAATGGCATGATCTTGGCTCACTGCAACCTCTGCCTCCCGGGTTCAAGCGGTTCTCTGCCTCAGCCTCTCAAGTAGCTGGGATTACAGGTGCCTGCCACCATGCCTGGCTAATTTTTGTAGTTTTTTAAGTAGAGGTGGGATTTCACCATGTTGGCCAGGCTGGTTTCAAATTCCTGACCTCAGGTGATCCGCCCACCTTGGCCTCCCAAAGTGCTGGGATTACAGGTGTGAGCCACCACGCCTGGCCTGGTGGTTGAATTTTTTAAGTCTGTTTCTCAGCTGTGACCCTACCCTCAATTACAAAAATGGAGGCATTAAAAAGAAACAATATCAGCCACAGTTGATGGTTGGTATTAGGGGCTTCTAATGTTCAACCACATCTAAATTTTCTGTAGAATCTGGTGTAGGTCATTCACATACTCTAAAGAATTAGTAGGAAACATTTTATATGTGTGTATATATGTGTGTGTGTATATGCTTTTTTTTGAGATGGAGTTTCCCTCTGTCACCCAGGCTAGAGTGCAGTGGCGGGATCTTGGCTCACTGCAACCTCTGCCTCCTGGGTTCAAGCGATTCTCCTGCCTCAGCCTCCTGAGTAGCTGGGATTACAGGCGCATGTCACCATGCGTGGCTAATTTTTGTATTTTTTTTTTAGTAGAGATGGGATTTCACCATGTTGTTCAGGCTGGTCTCAAACTCCTGACCTCGAGATCCACCTGCCTCGGCCTCCCAAAGTGCTGGGATTACAAGCGTGAGCCACCGTGCCTGGCTGGGAAACATTTTCTAATATACATTCTTTTATATTTGTCACTATGGCAAGCACTGTTTATTTTTATCCAGAAATCAATAATTTCCATCTGTTTTAATACCAGCATTAGTATGGATATTAAATGAACAACTCATTTATTTTGTTTTTGTTGTGTTGTTTTACATTTTTCTTGGCTCATGTATCTTCAAGATTGGTTTAGAAGAATTTGGTCATGGATCTCTTGTAAGGCCTTTGAGTTTGTGAGGCAGGACCTTCACGTGCACATAGCTACTGAGGTTACATTTTGCTTCCTTGAGATCTTCCTTTGAGATTTTTTTTGACCCCCTGTGGATTGGAAAGCCTTCCTGCCTTCCTCAGCTTCCCTCCTCCAGGGCAGTCAGTGTTTTCTGTAAGTCCTTGTGTTTGAGAGGGAAGGGGACATCTTTCTACCTGCCCCTGGTTCCCTTAGAGCAAGAGCGACGTCCTCTTAGGAAGACACAGGACAAGCAATACCTGGGTGCTGGCATCTTCCCACGCACCATGTGAATAGCACCCGCACTGTGGGTCATGGATACTTTTCATCCTTGAGAAATAGAGGAGGAAAGTTGTCACTTGTTATTGGAAGAATGTTCAGACTCTGAAATCCTAGAGCAGGTTTTATGGAGAAATGAGCCTTTCATGCGTCTTCCTGATAGGCTGTTGGGCCAGTGATAATCCAAATCACACCTATCTGGATTTCTCTGTGCATAAATTTAAAAAATACAAACACTAAGGACAATACCTACTAGATTCAGAAGTCTTAGTTGAATTGAACTGAAGCAAACTGAATTCATTTGTAAAAGTCAGAATTCCGTACAACTCTAAATAGCATCAATTTCAGTGTGATTAACAGCAAATATAGTTAAATCTAACTTTTTTTTTTTTTTGAGATGGAGTTTTGCTCTTGTTGCCCAGGCTGGAGTGCAATGGCACGATCTCGGCTCACTGCGGCCTCCACCTCCCAGGTTCAAGCGATTCTCCTGCCTCAGCCTCCTGTGTAGCTGGGATTACAGGCATGCGCCACCACACCCGGCTAATTTTGTTTTTTTTGTTTTTGTTTTTGTTTTTGTTTTTTTTGAGACAGTCTCGCTCTGTCACCCAGGCTGGAGTGCAGTGGCATGGTCTCAGCTCACTGCAAGCTCCACCTCCCAGGTTCATGCCATTCTCCTGCCTCAGCCTCCTGAGTATCTGGGATTACAGGCGCCTGCCACTGTGCCTGGCTAATTTTTTGCATTTTTAGTTGAGACTGGGTTTCACTGTGTCAGCCAGGATGGTCTCGATCTCCTGACCTCGTGATCCACCCGCCTCGGCCTCCCAAAGTTCTGGGATTACAGGCGTGAGCCACTGCACCCGGCCCAATTTTATATTTTTTAGTACAGACACGGTTTCTCCGTGTTGGTCAGGCTGGTCTCGAACCCCCGACCTCAGGTGATCCGCCCGCCTTGGCGTCCCAAAGTGCTGGGATTACAAGTGTCAGCCACTGCGCCCAACCCCTTAAGTTTAACTTTTAACTACTTACTTGTTGGAGTTTGAAAACTAATCAGTGCTACTTTTTAATGATACAAGAAATAATTTCAAATTCTTTCCCAATCATTTATTTTACTCTTTCTGCATCCCTTCTTGTCCCCTCAGCACTTTTTACCTCGTTGGAAGTGTGAGCAGCTGATCAGACAAGGAGTACTGGAGCACATCCTGTCGTGACCATGCACTGAGGCACTCCCACCCAGGCTTCACCCAATTCATGGATGCCTCTGTACTCACTCTCTCCACCCTCCCTTCACCTCCCTCTTTGATTTTACAAGCTGTAGACGTTGTTGAAGGTAACTAAGAATACTTGGCTAAGAAGTATAATTTGCTATTAAAGACTTTCTTCTTTTTTTAATGTTGTACACTATTCTTCCTACTCCTTTTTGGTGTTGGTTTTGTTTTGTTTTGTAGAAACAGTGTCTCACTATGTTGCCCAAGCTGGTCTCAAACTGCTGGCCTCAAGCAGTCCTCCCACCTTGGCCTCTCAAAGTGTTGAGATCACAGGTGTGAGCCACTGCACCTGGCCCCTACACCTTTTTCTAATAAGCTGTATCTATAATCACAGCATTCCTACACAGTTTTGTTACAGTGTATTTTTTAAATGCAAGTAAACATGGTTACATTTGAATCTCTTAAATAATCAGTCACTTGGCTGGATAGGAAGAAGGTAGATCCTGTGTGTCTTGTTTTCTGGTCATGTGTATTGTACAAGCTAGAGATGAATTTCTGAGATACACATTTTCAAATCACATAAGCAAGTGAAGATGATGGTCTGTAGAAATTTCTGGTATGTGTAATGTTTAATGACATACTAATTTATCACCTGGATATTTGGAAAGGAAGGACACACATGGATTTTGCACATTTCCACCATGGTGGCTGGTGTGGCTTGTGGCTGTGGGATGGTCACCAGTATCACCACTTTGGAGAGGGACAGTGAAATTGGGGCTAGAGAAAGAACTTTGTACAGTTTTCCCTGAGATTCAGATTGACTGAAAAGTCACATGAAGAGTTGATTGGCTTTCTTTATTTTTTTTATTTTTATTTTTATTTTTTTTTTGAGATGGAGTCTCGCTCTGTCACCCAGGCTGGAGTGCAGTGGCCGGATCTCAGCTCACTGCAAGCTCCGCCTCCCGGGTTCACGCCATTCTCCTGCCTCAGCCTCCCGAGTAGCTGGGACTACAGGCGCCCGCCACCTCTCCCGGCTAGTTTTTTGTATTTTTTAGTAGAGACGGGGTTTCACCGTGTTAACCAGGATGGTCTCGATCTCCTGACCTCGTGATCCGCCCGTCTCGGCCTCCCAAAGTGCTGGGATTACAGGCTTGAGCCACCGCGCCCGGCCGTTGATTGGCTTTCAATGGTATTTTTTTTTTTTTTTGATATGGAGTCTTGCTCTGTCATCCAGGCTGGAGTGCAGTGGTGCGATCTCAGCTCACTGCAAGCTCTGCCTCCTTGGTTCACGCCATTCTCCTGCCTCAGCCTCCTGAGTAGCTGGGACTACAGGCACCCGCCACCATGCCCGGCTAATTTATTTTGTGTGTTTAGTAGAGACGGGGTTTCACCGTGTTAGCCAGGATGGTCTTGATCTCCTGACCTCATGATCCGCCTGCCTCGGCCTCCCAAAGTGCTGGGATTACAGGCTTGAGCCACTGCGCCCGGTCCTAATGGTATCTTTTAAACAGCTGACATTTTAAATTTTGATGAAATCCAGTTTATTCGTTTGTTCTTTTATGCTTTGGATGTTGCATCCAAGAAATCTTTTCCCATCCCAAGGTCACAATTTTTTTTTCCTTTTTTCTTCTGGAAGTGTTATAATTTTAAGCTTTATACTTTGGTCTATAACCCGTTTTTTTGTTCTGTTTTTTTTTTTTGGTTTCTTTGTTTGTTTTGAGACGGAGTCTCGCTCTGTCACCCAGGCTGGGGTGCAGTGGCGTGATCTCGGCTCACTGCAATCTCCATCCCCTGGGTTCAAGTGATTCTTTTGTCTCAGCCTCCCAAGTAGCTGGGATTATAGGTGCAGGCCACCACACCTGGCTAATTCTCGTATTTTTAGTAGAGACAGGGTTTTACTGTGTTGGCCAGGCTGGTTTCGAACTCCTAATCTCAAGTGACCTACCTTGGCCTCCGGAAGTTTTGGGATTACAAGTGTGAGCCACCGCGCCCAGCCTGCGATTCATTTTGAATGAATTTTTTATATGGTGCAAGGTGTCGATCCACCTTCACCTTTTCTTGGGCATATAGATACCCAGCTGTTTCACTACCATTTTTTGAAAGGACTGCCCTTTGCTCTATCAGCTTTGCATTTTTGTTAAAAAGTAGTTGTCAGTGTGTATGTGGGTTTATTTCAGGACTCTGTTTTGTTCCATTGACCTGTTTTTCTCTCCTGAATGCCAATACCATATTTGTATGTAGTGTATGTAACTTTTCTAATAATTCTTGAAATAGATAGTATTAATGCATCTTATTTTTGCTGTTGTTTGTATTTTTTGGAGATGGGGTTTCACCGCGTTGGCCAGGCTGTGTTGAACTCCTGAGCTAAAGCAGTCCACTCGCCTCATCCTCCCCATGTGCTGGGGTTATAGGCGTGAGCCTTGGCACTGGCCCAATGTACCACATTTTTGAGATTTGTTTTGGCTATGTTAAGTCCTTTGCTTTTGATGTGAAATTTGGAAATAGGCAGGGTGTGGTGGCTTATGCCTGTAATCCTAGAACTTTGGGAGGCCTAGGTGGGCGGATCGCTTGAGCTCAGGAGGTCCAGACCAGTCTGGGCCCATGGTAAAACTCCGTCTCTACAAAAAATATAAAAAATTAGCTGGGTGTGGTGGTGCATGCTTGTAGTCCCAGCTACATGGTGGGCTGAGGTGGGAGGATCACTTGAGCCCCAGAGGTCAAGGCTGCAGTGAGCTGAGATCACACCACTCCAGCCTGGGTGACAAAGTGAGACTCTCTCTCAAAAAGAAATTAGGATCAACTTGTCAATTTCTACAACAAAAATCCCTCTTAGCACCTTGATTGAGATTGCATTGAATTTATATAAAAATGTTGGGAGAATTGACATCTTAGTGATACTGAGTCTTCTGGCCTGTAAACAAGGTCTGTCTTCCCATGTATTAATGTTTCTGTCTTCTGTTTCTCTTAATAATCCTGTAGTTAGTTTTCAGTGTACAGGTCTACCATGTCAGCGTTTCATAGTTTTGATGCTAAATGGTATTTTAAAATTTCAAATTCTAACTGCTTGTTGCTAGTAAATAGAAGTACAATTGATGTTTAACTTGTATCCTTCAGCCTTGCTAAACTGTGAGTTCTCATGGTTTTTTTTGTAAATTACATCAACAGTCATGTGTTCTATTAATAAAGAGTTTTACTTCTTCCTTTCTAATCTGAATGCCTTTTATTTCTTTTTCTTGCCTGATTGCATTGGTAGAACTTTCAGTGGAGTACTAAATATATGTGGTCAGAGAAGACACCCCTATCTTGTTCCTGATCTAAGAAGAAAAACAGTCTTTCATTATGATGATGTTAGCTCTTAAGTTGTTTGTGGATGCCCTTTATTGGGGTGAGGAAGTTTCCTCCTATTCCTAGTGATATGGTTTGTCTGTGTCCCTACCCAAATCTCACCTTGAATTGAAATAATTCCCACGTGTCAAGGGCAGGGCCAGTCGAGATAATTGAATCAAGAGGGTGGTTTCCCCCATACTTTTCTGGTGTTAGTCAATAAGTCTCACGAGATCTGATGGTTTTATAAATGGGAGTTCCCCTGGACACGCTCTTTTGCCTGCCAGCATGTAAGACATGACTTTGGTTCCTGTCCATTTGCCTTCTGCTGTGATTGTGAGGCCTCCCCAGCCATGTGGAACTGAGTCAATTAAACCTCTTTCCTTTTTAAATTACCCACTCTCCAGTATGCCTTTATTAGCATGAGAACAGACTCATACACCTAGTTTACTGAGAATTTTTTAAAAAATCAGAAATGGATGCTGGATTTTGTCATATCTTTTTTCTGCATCTGTTGAGATGGTTTTGTCTTTTAGTTTGTTAGTCTGGTGAATTACAGTGGCTGATTGATCGATTGAGTTTTCAGTGTTAAACCAACCCTGCATTCCTGGCATAAACCACACCTGGTCATGATATATTATCGTTTTTGTAGGATTTTATTTGAAATTTTTTTGTAGAATTTTTGCATCAGTGTGCATGAGAAACATTGGTCTGTGGTGTTCTTGGGAAAATAGTCCCTCCTTTTCAATTTTTTGGAAGAGTTTTCTAAATAGAAAAAAAAACTGTTCTGTCACTCAACAACACAGAAGACTTCTGTGACCAAATGTGTGGGGGTTTTCCCCACATACCAAGCTCTGCAGTGGACACCAGGTGTGTCCTCTACTTCTACTTCAGTTCCAACACTACCTGGAGATGTCGTCAGATCCCACAGGCTCAGGGCTCAGTCCAAGACTGCCCTCCCTGCAGACACCGTCGCAAGTCTGGGCCTCTGAGATTTTGACCAACTAGCTTCAAGTTGGAGTTCCCATGATCCCCTCTTTGGATTCAATTAATTTGCTTGAGCAGCTCATGGAACTCAGAAACACTTAAGCTTACTGGTTTATTATAAAGGATATGGTACAATATGCAGGTGAAAGGATCCAAATGGAAGAGGTACATAGGGGAAGATGTGGGGAAGGCACATGGAGCTTCGATGCCCACCACCCTCCAGGAGCCTCCATTGTTCAGCAATCCGGAAGCTCTCCAAACCCTGTCCTTTTGGGCCTTTTATAGAAATCTCATTAGATAGGCATGATCGACAACCAAGTAGAGAAACGATTGGACAAAAAGGGTATGATCTAATGCTCATAGTCTGAATGGCGCCATCCAGCCAGGCCTGTCTGCTCAGGTTCTTAGCCCTGCCGCATTCCTTCTTTCAGAGTATGGGGCAGTGCCCCTTCCTGTCAGAGAATTTATTTACAGCCAGCTCCAAGCCAGAAAGGCGGGAAGATTCTTGCCGGGGAGAGAAAAAGAAGCAGGTGAAAGGAGGGCAGAAAGAGAGATTATCTTCCCTGAGGCCTAAAATGCCCCAGCATTACAACAAAAGACTGCAACGAAGGCCATGGGAGTTATGAACAAGGAGCCATGGATGAAACCAATATATCTATCATACGTTTTACATACATGGTATTATTTATTTCTTACATGTTTACAGAATTCATATTTAAGCCATCTGGGCCTGAAGTTTCTTTGTGGGAAGGTTAACCACAGTTTTGGCTTAATAAATACATGGCTATTTTGGTTATCCATTTTTTTCTCGAATGAGCTTTGGCAATTTATGTATTCTCCATTTTATCTAAGTTACTAAATTTATTTATATAAAGTTGTTCATGAGCTGGGCACAGTGGCTCACGCCTGTAATCCCACCACTTTGGGAGGCCAAGGCAGGAGGATTACTTGAGCTCAGGAGTTTGAGACCAGCCTGGGCAACATAGTGAGATGTCAGGAAAAAAAAAAAAATTGCCAGGTGTGGTGCTGTGCACCTGTAGTCTCAGCTACTCGGGAGGCTGAGGCAGGGGTTGGAGGCTGCAGTGAGCTATAATCATGCCACTGCACTCCAGCCTAGGCAACAGTGAGACCCTGTCTCAAAAAATAAAAGTGTTCTTCATAATACTGCCTTATGATGCTTGTATGTCTGTAGATTATAGTGATATCACCTGTAGTGGATATCACTTCTCATTTCTGATATTAGTAAGTTTTTTTTTTCTTTTCTTTTTTTTTTTTTTGAGACGGAGTCTCGCTCTGTCGCCAAGGCTGGAGTGCAGTGACCGGATCTCAGCTCACTGCAAGCTCCGCCTCCCGGGTTCCTGCCATTCTCCTGCCTCAGCCTCCCGGGTAGCTGGGACTACAGGCGCCCACCATCTCGCCCGGCTAGTTTTTTGTCTTTTTTGGTAGAGACGGGGTTTCACCGTGTTAGCCAGGCTGGTCTTGATCTCTTGACCTCGTGATCCGCCCGTCTCGGCCTCCCAAAGTGCTGGGATTACAGGCTTGAGCCACCGCACCCGGCCAAGTTTTTTTTTCTTTTATTCTGACTGGACTAGAAGTTTATCAGTTTTACTAATCTTCTGAAAGAACATGCCTTTGGTTTACTTTCTCTATTCTTTGTTTTCTATTTCAAGGGTCAACAAATGTTTTCTGTGTATTAGGCTTTCTGGGCCACATGACCTGTTACAGCTGCTCTGTGTTACTGCTGGAGCACGAAGCAGGCATAGGGAATTGGTGGGTGTAGGGAATCTGTGACTGAGTGTGGCCGTGCCAACCAAACTTAACACAACCACTCTAGCCTGCAGCATGTCATGGCCAATCTGTTCTGTTCCTTGGTTTCTGCTTTGATCATCATTGTTTTCTTTTGACTTTGGGTTTAATTTGCTCTTCTTTGTCGAATTATTTAAGGTGGAAGCTGAAGTTGTTGACTTGAGGCTTTTCTTCTATTCTAAGCTGGGTGTTTGGTGCTGTGACTTTTCCCCTAAGTAATGCTTTCACTCTAGCCCACAAATTTTGATATATTGTGTTTTCATTTCCATTCAATCCAGAATATTTCCTAATTTCCCCTCTTATCTCTTCTTTGCCTCATGGGTTATTCAGCAGTATGTTGTTTCCAAATATTGGGGGATAGATTTTTTTTTCAGGGCACATGTAATAATTTAATTTTTAAAAATTTTTCAGGCCGGGCGCGGTGGCTCAAGCCTGTAATCCCAGCACTTTGGGAGGCCGAGACGGGCGGATCACGAGGTCAGGAGATCGAGACCATCCTGGCTAACATGGTGAAACCCCGTCTCTACTAAAAAATACAAAAAACTAGCCGGGCGAGGTGGCGGACGCCTGTAGTCCCAGCTACTCGGGAGGCTGAGGCAGGAGAATGGCGTAAACCCGGGAAGCGGAGCTTGCAGTGAGCTGAGATCCGGCCACTGCACTCCAGCCTGGGCGACAGAGCGAGACTCCATCTCAGAAAAAAAAAAAAAAAAAAAAAATTTTTCACTTTACCTCATTTTTTATTTTTTTTATTATACTTCAAGTTCTAGGGTACATGTGTACAACGTGCAGGTTTGTTACATATGTATACATGTGCCATGTTGGTGTGCTGCACCCATTAACTTCATCATTTACATTAGGTATATCTCCTAATGCTATCCCTCTCGCCTCCCCTCACCCCACAACAGGCCCCGGTGTGTGATGTTCCCCTTCCTGTGTCCAAATGTTCTCATTGTTCAATTCCCACCTATGAGTGAGAACATGCGGTGTTTGGTTTTCTGTCCTTAAGATAGTTTGCTGAGAATGATGGTTTCCAGCTTCATATTGCGGGACAGATTTCTAATTTAATTCCACTGTGGTCACAGTACATACATTGTATGGCTTGAATCTTCATACATTTTTGAGATTCGTTGGCCTGGAATATGGTCTGTCTTGGTAAGTGTTCGGCTGCATTTGCTTCTGCTGGTGTCGTGTGGTGGGTTCTAGATGTCAGTAGATCGATAATGTTGTTCAGGTCTCCTGGTTACTCCAATGTCGTTACTCCAGCCTCAGACAGAAAAGCCCAAGTGAATGAATAAGTGCACTCCTCAATGAGTTTTGACAAATGCATACACCCGTGTAACACAAACTGTATTGGGACCTGTATTTTAATAACTGGTAGAACTAGTCCCCATACCTTGCTCTTCTTTCTTCGGAGTTTTCCTAATTGTTTTGTTTGCTTATTTAGTTTATATGTAAAAACTTTAGAATGTCTTGTCTAATTCTGGGGTTGATTGGGGCATGGAACATCTGTATTTTTATTGGGACTAATTACATTTATCAGTAAACTCTGAAGAGCCAGTCAACTTCATGTTGCCAAATCTTCCAAAGAAACGAACTTTCCATCTGTTCCAGGCTTTATCTTTCCACAGTGTTGTGACATTTTTCTCCTGCAGAAAGGAGAAGACGTGCCAGCTTTGGGATGGCGGATGCCCCAGGAAGAGGGTGGACGCTGAGAACAGAACAGGCTCCGGCCCTCCACAGTGCTGTGGCAGGATATTATTCTTACACATGTTGATGGACACATGGGTGTTTCTTATATAACTATTTTCCTGTATGTTTGAAATATTTTATAGTTTAAAAAATTAACAAACTTAGAAGTCAATTTTAATAGAAAAGAATTTATTGCAAATACAGTGACTTTTTGTATTACAGCAGTACATTCCAATCAGCCATATGGCCATAATTTGTATACATTTCAAATATAAAACTATACTTTTTTTTTTTTTTGCATATAGTACAATTTCCAGTGTGATGACATTTCAATGGGAAAAAGATTGTGCATTTGCAATAAACACCGTCATCCCTGAGTCCACAGATAAGGTCCCTGGAGAAGGGGCTTCCCCTCTTTTCTCGCTGGGCTGACGTTCCCAGCGAGTGAAGCCTTTCTGGAATGTGTGTACACACCCGCCACCAAGCGTTCTAATAACCTAAGCTCAAAGCAGAACAGTGAAATGGCAAAACTGTACAGAGCCCTGATTTTACATTTCAATCTGACAGCCGGGTCAGAAGTGCCACATGGAAAGTGCCGTCCTTAACTGCTCACTTAGCTGCTCCTTGCTGACAGCTCCCAGAATCTGCCTCCAACAAGTGGCAAAACGGGGAATTTTGCCAAGGAAAATTACTCAGGACCGCTAATAAAAACGCAGGCTTTTTCAACATGCATATTCCCCCAGCCCCCGACCCCGATCTTGCCCAGGGCAGGGCATTAACTGTCTGGGGAGTGAACAAAGAATCCCAATCCTCAGATGTCCCAGGACTCATGGCTCATGACCCATGGAAAACTAAGGCATCACAGTGGCTTAATTTAAAAGATGTGCTTCCGAATGAATCCTGGAAAACAATCCGTCTTTACACGGAGAGGGCTGCGGGGGCAATCCTACTGACGAGTTTGTTGAGAGCGCGAACTTTTTCTTCCAAGATGCGGCTTTGTTTCTCCGCGCCTCGCTGCTTCTCCTCGGTGGCCTGAAGTGCTCTCACCAGGTGGGCATTCTCCACGTACAGCTCCTTCAGCAGCAGGTCGGACTTCGTGTTCTTTTCAAACTAGAGAGGGGAGGAAGCCAATACTTTGCATGAGGCCGGTGGAGAAACGCTACAGATCAGCCTGCTGTCTTTTATCCTCCCACATTTATGCAAACCATAGTTTTGGGCTCTTAGAAATCTGACCCAAGGCCGGGGGTGGGGGCTCACGCCTATAATCCCAGCACTTTGGAAGGCCGAGGTGGGTGGATCCCAAGGTCAGGAGATCGAGACCATCCTGGCTAACACGGTAAAACCCCGTCTCTACTAAAAAATACAAAAAAAATTAGCTGGGCCTGGTGGTGGGCGCCTGTAGTCTCAGCTACTGGGGAGGCTGAGGCAGGAGAATGGTGTGAACCCAGGAGGCGGAGCTTGCAGTGAGCAGAGATCGCGCCACTGCACTCTAGCCTGGGCAACAGAGCGAGACTCTGTCTCCAAAAAAACAACAACTGACACAAATACTGCATTATAATAATCAGTTTTGTTACCCTGGCATGAGAGGAAATTGAGAATCTGCTGGGCTATGTGGTGGAGAAAACTTGAGGCAGCTTTGTGCCATGAAACAAGGACTTCAGGGACTTCAGGCCAAAATGGACAGTCCTCAAAAGGCCCTGGGATGGTCGGAGTGTGGAATAGGTTCATCTGCGTGTGCTCTCCTGGCTGTGATGTCAGCAGGGCCATGAGCCAGGGGAAGCAGGGGAGGAAGCAGCCACAGGACAGGCAGTACTGAGGCCCCGAGCTGTGGCCTGGGCTCAGGGCCAGGGCAGGTGTGCAGGAGCCACAGGATTTAACCAGAAGTCAGGTGTTACTGGCCAGACAGGCAACTGAGGACTGTGGGTGTGTGCCAGGGAGAAAGGATGAGAGGGACTGGGGGCACCAGCAGGGGAGGGAGCTGGGCAAGGACGGTGGCCCCAGGGAGGGACTGGGCACCTTCCACAAATGCCTTGTCTAGTTTGGGCTGAGCTCGGGATCCCTCACGTAGACCAAACCATACTGGATCACGATGGAGCACAAATACTTCTCCAGGTTTTCACATTTAATATCTCCTAACAACTGAATGTGGTCCGCGGCCAGGCCTCTTCTGTGTGTGCACCCCACACCCGTGGGGTCCACCCACACCCTGTGCCATCAGCCCTCGGGGCACAGCACTGCCGCACGTCAGTTCCCACCTGCTGAGTTAGACTTCGAGCATCCATAGATCAGGTGAGCTGTGGCACCTCATTGTTGGTCTTTGCTCCTTATAGCAGCCCAAGTGACTTTTTCCCTAGTATGGTTTCTTTTAAAAGATAGATCTTGTCATGCTTTTACTTAAAATCTCCCAATGCCTTCTAACTGCCATTATGATAAAACCCAAACCCCTGACCTTGGCTTCCAGGACACACGACAGGTGCTGCCTACCTGAGCCCTACCAGTTCACACCAGCCATGGCGACCTCCTCCATGGCTGTGCGCTGCCTGGAATGCACCCTCCTTGGGGTCCCCCAGACATGAGGATATGTGTCCATCTCCCACCGAGTGAGCCTTCCAAATGCCACCTGGCCTCTGCCGGGGACACAGCTGGACCTTCCTGTGCTGGTCACTGGGCATCTGTCCAAATGCTGGCTCTTCAAAGTGGCCTTGACCACCCCACCGGCTCCCTCCACTTCTCTTGTCTCATTTTCAGAGCATTCATCATGGCCCGAGGGCATGTACGCTCTATGGAAGCATCTACCTCTGTCTCCAGAGGGTCAGGTCCGGGATGTAGGCTCAGCCCTGCTCATCTCCGGTCTACCTAGGAAAGCCTCGACCGGAGGTGCTCGGGCACGCCCGAATGACTACAGGAACAAATGAACGGATGAGTCCTTTCTGAGTGTATGTGAACACCCACAGGACAGATCTTAAAACCATTCCCGAAGGAAAATAAATGCAATGTGCACCTGCAGTGTAGGGTATGCATTTAGTTCCCTGGACTTCCGTGACAAGACAGCCTTTTCCTGTATTAGCTGCCTGAACACCCATAAAAGTGGAGAGCGCTCAGAAGAGGACGCGAGCACAAAAGCAGCAGTACCCATCACTCACCTGTTCCTTCAGCTCATCCACTTTCTCTTGGAGGAGCATTTCCATATTCTTCAGAATCATCTCCGCCTCTTCTACCCGCTCTTCTGTGGCTTTCAGCTGTTTCTCATGTTCTTCCTGCCATAAAAGAAGGTTGCAGGTGGCCAGGCTCACGCCTGTAATCCCAGCACTTTGGGAGGCCGAGGCGGGTGGATCACCTAAGGTCGAGTTCAAGACTGACCTGGCCAACACAGTGAAACCCCATCTCTACTAAAAAAAAAATACAAAATTTAGCCGGATGTGGTGGTGCGTACCTGTAATCCCAGCTACTTGGGAGGCTGAGATAGGGATTCACTTGAACCCAGGAGGTGGAGGTTGCAGTAAGCCAAGATTACACCACTGCACTCCAGCCTGGCAACAGAGTCAGACTCTGTCTCAAAAAACAAAACAAAACAAAACAAAAATATGTTCTGGCCCAAACCACACAGCTTTCCTTTCTCTTTGTCGTTCAGGGAGACTCAGCAGACTCATTTGTCCTCAGAGAACTGGTCCTAAGATTTTAACCATAAATAACTCCAAAGTGAGATTTCCTCGCTGTGTTACTGTCTTTTTCTAGGAGGATTCTCCTTAACTTTGTCAATAATGTAGCATCACTTAACTTTAGCTTGACCCCTTTGTGTGATGTTACAAGGTTGTTCTTCATTAGAATTTACACTTTACAAACATCAAATGTTACCCACTTTTCAAGTCGTGTGCCAATTCCTTTTCCATAAGGGTGTCCCCTGCCCTCTGGCTCCTGATCTCTCCTGAAGTCTGTCCCTGATGAACTATGAACTATGTTGGGAATTTCAGGCGTGAGTTATTCCCTCAGCCTTTTGAATTAAACTCTTTTTTTTTTTTTTTTTTTTTTGAGACGGAGTCTTGCTCTGTCGCCCAGGCTGGAGTGCAGTGGCCAGATCTCAGCTCACTGCAAGCTCCGCCTCCCGGGTTTACGCCATTCTCCTGCCTCAGCCTCCCGAGTAGCTGGGAGTACAGGCGCCCGCCACCTCGCCCGGCTAGTTTTTTTTTGTATTTTTTAGTAGAGACGGGGTTTCACCGGGTTAGCCAGGATGGTCTCGATCTCCTGACCTCGTGATCCGCCCGTCTCGGCCTCCCAAAGTGCTGGGATTACAGGCTTGAGCCACCGCGCCCGGCTTGAATTAAACTCTTGCACAGGGCAAAGCGGTGCCGGGGCCTCTTCAAGTGCTCTAAAAGCGCCAACCCATTGATGCCTCCCGATAAGCCTTGAGGTGGACGCCACTGCCAGCAGGACTTGACAGACGAGAAACGGGCACAGAGAGGTTCGCTTGCCCAAGGTCACTCAGCTGGGAGGTGGTGGGCGGGATCCCACCCTCCACAGTCCATGCTCGGAGCCACTGTCTCCCATCGCCCACCACCTGCACGGTCTGTGGCACCTGCTGGGCCCGGTCTGTCACCCTCTGCTCTCTGCCCTCGGCCTCCGGTCCCTGCTCCCCTGGAACATGCCAAGAATCCCCTACCCCAGGGCCTCTGCTGCTCCCCTGCCAAGCCGCTCCCTCACCTCCTTCAGGTCTCACCACCTCAGGGGCCACCTGTGAGGCCTTGTCTGGCCACCCTGTTTAAAACCACGCTGCCCCTCTCCCTACAGCCCTCCTCACCATCTGACATGCTACATATGTGACTCACGTATTCACACTTGGCAGCTTCTGGGTAACTGAGGACCGCTGGGCCCGCCTCACCCTCCTCCTCATCTTGTCAGCCGCCTCTCGCTGCACCCCCACTCACCCGCTGTGCATCCAGGCGCCTCCCAGCCTGCTCTCCCTGAAGGCTGAGCAGGCGCTGCAGCTCAGCCACACGGTCCTGGGGCACCAGCCGGCTCATCTGCTCCTGCAGCTGCCGGACCTCCTGCGAGTGCTGGGCCTGGGCCTGCCTCAGCCTCAGGTGAGCTCCTTGCACCTGTACGGAAGAGGGGACACAGCTCTGGTGGGGCTGCTGAGATGTGGCACAGTGGGGCACCCTCTCCATCCAAGGACACCCCCACCCGCAAGGACAAGGAGGGCATGTGCTCCTGAGTATGCAGCAGCACCTGAAGATTTAGAAGGAGCCCATTTCTTTGGAATTCGGACAGCCGGGCTGCTGTCAGCCAGCGCTTCCACAGGGCTAGAGTGCAGAAAACGTGTCCATCACCCTCAAAACGGTGACGCTCACTTCCTGTCACACTCAGATTCTGCTGCGTCCAGTGTTAGCTTTCAGCGAACCTCACTGGGGCCTGATTCTTTTCAATGACCCACGCCAGTCCTTTCAGCGGAGACCCCACACTCTGAAACAGGGCTACACTGGCCATAGACTACCCAGACAACACGGACTGCTGAAGGGAAGGTGGGGCCGGGGCTGGAATCCTTGGCAGCGCCTGGTTTCCTGGACGGCACCGTCTGCTGGAGTCGGGCTGAGTTGTTACGGTAAACTGTGCACCACTATGCCAGCCCCTTTAATGAAGCAGCTCGAGGCAAGATCCAAATACAGTTTACATCCAGCCAACTGGAGGCTTCACCAGGATTTCTTTGGCACCCTGTAAGAACCAGCCACGCCACCCCTTACTCACTTGAGACCCCACAGACGGCATGGGAATCACACTCCATCGAGGTCACGTTTGGGCCGGGCCTGGCATCACCGCACGGTGGAGGAAGAGGGAAGGCAATGCCCTGCGCCCGCACTGCCAGGCCTGGCTTCCCTTCAGTAGTCCCTGCACTGACTCAGCTGAGCTGGGGGCCCGTCGTGGGGGGCCAGGTCATCACTGTAAAGCTCACCCTTCTTCAGGACGGGGGTCACCCCAGAGAGACGCCACCTGCACCCCACATTTTCCAGGCCCTGGGGGGCAGCTTATGGTTTGAGACAGAAAAGGAGGGAAGAACCAGTTCTAAATCGCATCTCTACCAAATGCAGCCTTCTCCCGAAGGCTCACTTCAGACGGTCACTCTGGCTGCTGTCCCCCAGACCTGCGGGACTCCCAGGCGTCAAGCACATCTACCCACCCAGGAAGGCTCTGGCCCGCACCCCGACTCCCTCGGCTCTGATGCTTACAGGTCCTCAGACTGCACCACCCCCCACCGCCATCCTGGGATCGAACCCCCACAAATTAAGCCCTCCATAGCATAGCCTGGGTCCAGCCCAAGGGGGGTCTCTGCCCATGGTGGGCAGCCTGTAAACATCTACTGAACAGACAGCCATCCAGTGCTCTTCATCTCCTTCCTCAGCAACGCGAGACGGGCCACGTCTACAGACCCTGACAGTCACAGGGACAGGGAAAGACGTCCCCAGGGGAGCACTGGAAACAAGGACATTTGTGTTCTGGGTGCTGGAGTGAGGCAGAGCCTCAGACGGGGCATCCTCTCCCACCCTGAGTGCAGCCACCCTTCCTGTCCTTCCCGTGGAGAGGGCCCTGTGGGTCCCCGTCCCTTTGCCCTCTGAGCTCCCCTGGGAGACCCTCCACCCTCTGAGCTCCTCCATGAGGCCCCATCCCTCCTGTCTGCTCTGGCCTCTGGGGCCTTCCTCCTGAGCCACACATGGGCATGACAGTGACTGCCCTGGCTTCCCTCCCACATGGAAACGGTGACCACATCAGCTTCAGGCCCAGCCTCTTGTGGCCACTCTTAGGGAGCCCCGTCTGCCTTTTCCAGAGTGTCCTGAGCTAGCCTGGAAGCTCCCAGCTTCCTGATGCTGACTGGAAGCCACTTGCTTTGGGGGAGCGTCTTCCTCTAAATCATGAGGAAGAAGGGGTGACCCACATGGCTGCAGGGCAGGCTCGGTGAGGTGCTTCCCGACGGAGAGGCTGGCGGCAGGCATGGCCTCAGGGGTGTGGAATGCTCTCCCTTGGCCCTAGCAGTGCCTCCAGCACCAGGTGCTAAGGAAGTGCCGGCCTTTTCAGGTGGTCTTACTCCTCAGCCTCAAAGGACTCGAATTGGCCCAGGCAATTTTCCAGGGTTCCTTTTAGACTCAAAAGTAGAGAAGGGTGCCCCAAATAGGCAGAGCACCTCTGGGAAATTGACAGACTGTAGCTGCAAGGCCAAGAGCCTATGGGAGCCCCAACAGCACCCCAGAAAGCTCTGGGGTCCGTGCCCAGCTGACCCCTCTGTGTCTCAGGACGTCTAGGGGGTGCCTCTGCACAGGGCACCAGGGCCAGCACTGGGGGGGACTGGGTACAGAGGCTCAGCCAAGCCTCACAGGAAGGCGGGGAGAGACCCTTTCCCACAGCCCCCTTTCCTCTCTGCAGCCCCCAAGCTTCCAAGTGTGCCCTGCACCTGTGTCCACACTGGGCACTTGCCCTCGGGGCACCTTTGGCCGTCACACACCTGCTCTTCTCTCCCTTGAGCCACCCCTCCACAAGCATCCCCTGAGCCGGCTCCCCTCCCTGAGGCCCCTGCTCGGCTGCCCCTGCACACACCTGTCTGTCCCAGACCACGAGCTCCTGCCACCATAGCCCAGCCTCCCGTGTCTGCACCTCCCGCGCCTCTCACCTGCAGGGCCAGCAGGTGTGGCACCTGGGGCGTGTACAGAGGCCAGTGTCATGCATGTCCATGAGTGCCCATTTCACCCCACCCCCAGGGCTGGAGCCTGCTGCCTTGGTTCTGATGACACAGTCCCCAGGCTTGCCTCTGGCTCCTCCATTCTGTGGAGGGCTCACCCAAAGGCATGGTGACCGCACTCCTTCCCTCGGGAGTAAACTGAGTCACCACTCTTCACGGGGCTTGCTCACAGTCAAACCAACTCTGCACTGGGAGCAGCTTTTTCCTGGGCCCAGTAAGCACCTGGACAGCTGTGTCCAGGCCAGCTCAACACCCTCTCTGGGCTGGAGGAGGCCTGGCAACACCGTTGGCACTGTGGTGATGCTGCTCCCGGCTGGGACTGGACGCAGTGCCTCCAGCCACCACTCACACCCACCTGGCCTTGACTTTCTTCAAGGGTCTGGGTCAGCTCTGACTGTGACAGTTGCAGGCTCTGATATTCCTGATTCAGGCATTCAAGTTCAACTTTAAGTTTTTGGATTTGGTCACTCTGTTTTTAAAAAATCAATTGCACAAGTCAAGAAGTATCTGAAGAGTCTGGTATGTAATTCGTGCAGAAACCTCAGAAAATTACAGAAAAGAAAAAAAATTACAAAATTTAAATCCCCATGAACCCACCAACCAAGGCCGGCCCTGTATCCTGCAGCCAATCCCCGGCCCCTCCTCTACACACACGCATCCCCCTGGTGAGACAGTGTTGGGCGCGCCACGCACTGCAGGAAGCGCCTTCTCCTCACCACAGCGGGAGCGTTTCCCAGGGCATTAATTGTGATTTGAAAACATGCTTTTCAATGGCTGTGCTGTGATCCAGTGACTCCCTCAGCTTCTGTTGGTGACTCGGCTGATTTCATTTCTGCTTTGCTATTATAAACAGCACAGCAAGGAAAATGCTGCAGCTGCATCCTTCCACAAGGCTCTCGGGAACATCCCCATAGGAATCATGACGTCAAGGCATGTGGACTTTCTTCAGCCTCTAAGTGTATATTTTGCCAAACTGCCCTCGGGGAACTTTGCACCAATTCCCTCCTCTGTCAGCAGCATGTAAAGCTATTCTGCTATTTTCTTTAGATACTGGGATTTGCCAACACAGCACCGTCCACCTATTTCTCCAAGGCATGCTTGGGAAGTCCCTCACTTCCCTCCAGGCTCCTTAGCACCTGTCCTGACCTGTTTGCAGCCGCCTCCGCACCCTGCGGCTCCCAGCCTCCAGCACAGCCCAGGTGGAGCTGCCGGCGGCTGAGGCCACCCACCTGCTGCTGCCCGCTGCACGCCATCTCCTCCAGGCTCTGTGTTAACAGCTGAATGGTCACACGATGCTCCTCACTTTGGGCCTGGTGGGTAGAAGCCTCCTGTCCCAGTTGAAGAACCCTGTCGTTGAGCTGGGATAATTGATCCTTGTAGTTCTGATTCTAGGGGGAACAAGTTTTTAAATACATAAGAAAAAAATGTTTTTAATTTTTATTTTATATATATATTTGCCCATCATTGGCTATATTTTTATTAAGTAGTTTTTTGCTTTGTTTTGTTTTTCAAGACAGGCCCTCGCTCTGTTGCCCCAGCTGGACTGTGGTGGCACATTCATGGTTCACTGCAGCTGTGACCTCCTAGGCTCAGGCGATCCTCCCACCTCAGCCTCCCAAGTAGCTGGGACCACACGCACACATCACCACTCCCACCTGGTTTTGTTTTTTGGTCAAGACAGGGTCCCTCTGTGTTTCCAAGGCTGGCCCTGAACTCCTAGCCTCAAGGAATCATCCCATCTCAGCCTCCCAAAGTGCTGGGATTACAGGCGTGGGCCACTGAGCCCAGCCCCACCTTGCCCCGTAAAATACTTTTAAGCCAGCAGCTCAATTCGTATCATTGTAATTGCTCTCAACCAGGTACAACTTTGCTCCTGAGGAAATGTCTGGCAATGTCTCTAGGTATTTTTGGTGATCACAGCTGGAGATGGAGGAAGCTGCTGGCACCAACGGCATGGGGCACTCGACACCCTACAACGCAGATCATCTGGCCCCAAACGTCACCAGTGCCGAGGACAGGAAGCCCTGCTCCGGCCCCTAGGAGAAACACACACACATCTAGGCCAACAGAGCGGAGTAGATGCCATGACCATCCAAACCACTGTTTGGAACACTTTTCACGTTTTTCTCATTTCCTCCACGATTATTTTAATATATTTAAAAATATATGGCAATTTTAACAAAAAAGCAACCTATTTAAACTTGAGGTATATGAATCCCTTAAGTCTCCTCTGATCTCTGTCACTGAACACACAAGCGTAGCTCTTGGCAGGGTACATGGGTTCAACAAATGGTATGTTTTGCTTTTTCTCAATAGCACCCCCCATAGATAGTGGATTTCAGCACACGTTCAGTGGGTGAACCTGTGAGGGCACCGTGCAGTGAAACAGTGGCAGGAAAGTGGCCCTGCGGTCTGGACCACGGAGGCTCTGCTGTCTGCAGTCACCTGTCGGGAACATCTTCATGCAACCACATTTCTACTTGTTTTTTCCCACCGCAGCTCTTGGGGGTTCGGAGCGATGTCCTCTGACCCACTCTCAGCACAATCGACCACGTACACGTCACCTTCCCAGAGTGATGCCAACAACCACTGCCTTTGCTTTTATAGGTTTTACAGGCACATAAGAAAACTGGGACATTGTTTCCATTTGGATTTACTCAAGATTAGGGAGTTCGGCCGGGCGCGGTGGCTCAAGCCTGTAATCCCAGCACTTTGGGAGGCCGAGACGGGTGGATCACAAGGTCAGGAGATTGAGACCATCCTGGCTAACACGGTGAAACCCCGTCTCTATTAAAAAATACAAAAAAACTAGCCGGGCGAGGTGGTGGGCGCCTGTAGTCCCAGCTACTCGGAGGCTGAGGCAGGAGAATGGCGTAAACCTTGCAGTGAGCTGAGATCCGGCCACTGCACTCCAGCCTGGGCGACAGAGCGAGACTCCGTCTCAAAAAAAAAAAAAAAAAAAAAGATTAGGGAGTCCACGAATTTTTCTGATGCAATTCCTTGCAAATTAACCTCACCTCATCCCTTCCCTAGAACCTCGAGCCTGAAGTTAAGAGAAGCTTCCACCACAACATAAGCATGTGGCAGTTATGTCTGGTATAGAGCTCACGTGTTCTATTACATTTTATTGTGAAAATTAGAACTGTTTTAATACTGACACACATTCACCTTGCCCTCTAAAGACAGCCTTGATTTCATGAGTAGAAATGGAATCTTCCTTCAGTTCTTGAGATAAACACAAAGTGGATTTTCTTCTATTCACCTTTAACATTTAAACTCTTCATTTGGTGGCTGGGTGTGGTGGCTCATGCCTGTAATCCCAGTGCTTTGGGAGGCCGAAGTGGAAGGATAACCTGAGGTCAGGAGTTTGAGACCAGCCTGGCCAACATGGCGAAACCCCATCTCCACCAAAAATACAAAAATTAGCCGGGCTTGGTAGCGCACACCTGTAATCCCAACTACTTGGGAGGTTGAGGCAGGAGAATCGGTTGAACCTGGGAGGCAGAGGTTGCAGTGAGCTGACATTACACCACTGTACTCCAGCCAGAGTGACAGAACAACATTCCATCTCAAAACAAACACACACACAAAAAACTCTTCATTTGGAAATAATTTCAGACTTGAACAGTTGCAAGACTAGAACATGACCACGGAAACCCACCTGCCTTCCATCCCGGCTCCTAGCCAACGACACCCCCCAGAATCTGCTTTGCCCCCCTACACACACAGGCGCACACGTCTTCCCTCCTCCACAGCTGCCTGCCTCCCGGGGACAGCAGCTGTCACACGGCTACTGTGCAGCTACTGCTTCAGGACAGTGGCTTCCGTGTCCCCACACTTCATTTTGTCAACGAGCCTGGCAGCATCCTTCCGGGCACAAGATCAGCCGGGCCCTGTCCTGTTGTTTCAGCCTCCTCAAATGTGCAATGTCTCCTCAGCCTCTGTCTCTCATAACTTTGACAGTTTCTGACAAATACAGTTCCATCCCCTCCCATTTGGGGTTTGTCTGGTGCTTCCTTGTGACTCGGGTGACAAGTTCCTGGGCAGATACTGTGCAGGGAGCTGCATCAGGAGGCAGAGATGCAATCTGCTCCTGGTGGCGTTCACGCTGGCCACCTCTTAACTTCGAACTTGCACTCATCTGGCTCTCACTGCAGAAGCCAGCATGAGATGTCAGCAGTTGTCTCCTGGCCGTGTGTTAAAACAAATGACATCTGTGTCAAATATGTTCACTCTGCATCTGCTCCAGCCTTTAGGCCTAATTTCCAGTTTACAAGACAGACAAGTGACATACGACCAGAGTAGCCTACACTCTCAGAAAACAACTGGACAGATCCAGAACGTGGGATGGCCCATGGGACCAGTACCTGGGCTCTTCCAAAAGCCAGTGTCATGGGGAAAAACAGGTCTTCCAGATCAAAACACCAGAGCGACCCTGCAGGGCATGTGTCGTCCAAAGAAGTCTCCAGCAGCTTCTCCCATCCCACGTCCTCTTCTGCCATGTGACCTGAACACTTACCCAGCAGAGAAGCCTCTCCGCAGCTCCAGGGACTCAGTGGGAATAACGTGGAGTGACTTTCCGAGGAGGGCCTGGGAGCCGTGCCTCCCACCAGCTGCCCTGGAACACTAGCTCCCTGACACCCCCATGACACTCCCTCCAGGTCCAGCCCCATGAGGAGAGGCCCCAGACAGACATGAGCAGAAGGGGTCCCCAGATGACTCTAGCCCTGGCCATTAGGTAACCCCAGCTGTCCAGCTTTCCCAGCTGAGGCCCCCGCATCACAGAGTAGGGACGGCTATGCAGGCTGTTTGTCTGAATGCCTGACCCACAGGTGCCATGAATGCACTCAAGTGGCTGGTTTATGCCAATAAGTTGATCTGACAGCTAAACACGGCTGAACAGAGGCACAGTTACACACAACGTGGCACCCCCAGCTGCATCCTACTGTCAGAAAACTTACTGTACAGGACACTTTTTAATAACTGGAGAAATGAGAATATGGTCTGAATACTGATATGAGGTAACTACTGCTATAGCATTCCTTCAACGTGGCAAGGCAGGAGATGCACTTCCTTTTAAGAGATGCCTGTTGAAATGTTGAGGAGTGGAGTATCACGACATTTGGAACTTATTTTCTATTTTTATTATTATTAGAGACAGGGTCTCACTCTGTCACTCAGGCTGGAGTGTAGTGGTATGATCTCCGCTCACTGTAGCCTCAACCTCCCAGGCTTAAGTCATCCTCCCACCTCAGCCTCCCAAGTAGCTGGGACTATAGGTACATGCCAGCACAGACAGCTCATTTTTCTTTTTTTGTGGGGAGATGGGGTTTTGTCATGTTGCCCAGGCTGGTCTTGAACTCCTGGGCTCAAGTGATCTGCCCACCTTAGCCTCCCAAAATGCAGGGATTATAGGTATGAGGCACTGCACCCAGCCTACAACTTATCTTCAAATGGTTCAGAACACACACACACACACACACGCACAAGTGAAATACATAGATATGAACAGAACTAAAGTGCACGCGGCAATGTTGATAACAGTTGCATTAATGTTGTGGTAGGTTGGTATATGGATGATCACTGTATATTGTTTCAACTTTCCTGTGTTTAAAGTTTTTCATGATAAAATTTTTGGGGTAAGCAGGGTACACTGGCTCACACCTGTAATCCCAGCAATTTGGGAGGCCGAGGCCGGCGGATAGCTTGAGGTCAGGAGTTCAAGACCACCCTGGCCAACGTGGTGAAACCCTGTCTCTACTAATAATATAAAAATTAGCCAGGCATGGTGGTACATGCCTGCAATCCCAGCTACCCAGGAGGCTGAGGCAGAAGAATTGCTTGAACCTGGGAGGTGGAGGTTGCAGTGAGCCAAGATCGCACCACTGTACTCTAGCCTGGGTGACAGAGTGATAATGAGTCTCGAAAAAACGAAAAACAAAAAAAAAAAACCCCAAACTTTGGGGAGTGTCCAGGCACAGTGTTTGACACCTATAACCCCAGCACTTTGGGAGGCCGAAGCTGGAGGACTGCTTGAGGCCAGGAGTTTGAGAGCAGCCTTGGCAACATAGTGAGACCCTGTCTCTACCAAAAATACAAAACATGAGCTCAGCATGCTGGCGTGCGGCTCCCCAGGCGGGTCATCTGCACAAGCAGCTGGGCCTCGAGCCAGTGCAGAGCCTCAGGCACTCACAACACAGACAGTGCCTGCCTGCCGGTGTCTGTGAGAAGCTGCTCACAGTTTCTAGATCAAAACACCAAAGAGACCCTGCAGGGGATGCCTGTGGTCCCAACTACTGCGTGCCACATGATTCTGAACATCCTTGGGACCACCAGCAGATCTGACTGAGGCAGGGGTCTTCACAGCCACACTCAGTTCCTGACTTCGATGACGCCTGGGGGCCGGTCAGCAACTCACTCTCAAGTCTTTTAGAAGAATGTTCTCCACTTCCTTTTGTAAGTTTAAAACGCTTTCAAAATAATAAAAAAAAAGAAGGGTGGCATGAGCTCCATGCCAGGCATCGATACATCACCTGTCTGGTGAGCACCTCCATCTCAGAGCAGGCCTTTTCCTTGTCTTTCTTTAAAACCTCAATTTCCTTCCTGTTGAAGAAGCACAATTAACAGTGATACCACTTGTGACCAACCAGTGCCTTCTTTCCTGGTCAGCACCCAGGGTAAGAGCAGCATGCGGGTTTGCAGCCACAGTACAGACGCCCACACCTGCCCCTGGCATTCTCCAATCCCTCTTGGTCCCTGCTGTTACCGCTGCTAATGATGACGACGACCCCGTCCTCCGTGGTTTATCCCAAACCACGAAGACTTTAGGAACGTGAAACTGTCAGATTACTAGAGAGCCTCTAGTAATCTACACTGCCAGCATTGTAAGAACGCAAACCCTGCATGACATTCCTCAATCAAATACGTGAATATTTCTTTTGTAAAACATGTAACAGTTCACACTCAGCAGAGTGAACAGAGACTGAAACAGCCTGGCATCTCCGGAGGCATGCCATCAGCGGGGTCCTGACAGACTCAGGAAACCCAGAGAAAAAACGGTTTCTAAAGGAAAACAAGCTTTGAGATTTCAGAAGTGCTGTCATGGAAGGGCAATCCTTGGGTACCTGCTTGGGACTCGCTACTTTAATCACCGCGGCAATTCTGTCATTTCAGAATTACTGTCTATGAGAGCTAAGCTCACCTTGAGATGCATACTTGGGGAAAAAAAGGCCAAACAGTTGTCCTTGGATATGGCTACAGTAGTGACAGCAGAAAGCCACTCTCTCCAGAACACACATTCTCTTCAGTCCCAGCCCTTCCCCAGCTGCACTGAGGGGACACTCCTGCTGTGTCCCCTGACTCTCGCTGATGAATGCCCCCTGCTCTGTCCCGCTGACTCTGACGGGCGCCTCCCTGCTCAATCCCTCGACTCTCACTGATGGGTACCCCCCGTCCGGTCCCCCAACTCTCACTGGTGGCCTCCCTGCCCTGTAACCCCTGACTCTCACTGGCGGGCACCCCCTTGCCCTGTCCCCTGACTTTCCCTGGCGGGCACCCCCCTGCCCTGTCCCGCTGACTCTCACTGACGGGCGCCTCCCTGCTCAGTCCCTCGACTCTCACTGATGGGTGCCCCCCATCCGGTCCCCCAACTCTCACTGGTGGCGTCCCTGCCCTGTAACCCCTGACTCTCACTGGCGGGCGCCCCCTTGCCCTGTCCCCTGACTGACTCTCACTGGCGGGCACCCCCCTACCCTGTCCCCTGACTCTCACTGGTGGGCCCCCCCCACCCTGTCCCCTGACTGATTATCACTGGTGGGCGCCCCCTGCCCTGTCCCCTGACTCTCACTGGTGGGCGCCCCCCTGCCCTGTTCCGACTCTCATTGGTGGGCGCCCCCTTCCCTGTCCCGACTCTCACTGGTGGGCGCCCCCTTGCCCTGTCCCCGACTCTCACTGGTGGGCGCCCCCCTACCCTGTCCCCTGACTGATTCTCACTGGTGGGTGCCCCCCTACCCTGTCCCCTGACTGATTCTCACTGGTGGGCGCCCCCTGCCCTGTCCCCTGACTCTCACTGGTGGGCGCCCCCTGCCCTGTCCCCTGACTCTCACTGGTGGGTGCCCCCTGCCCTGTCCCGACTCTCACTGGTGGGCGCCCCCTGCTCTGTCCCCTGACTCTCACTGGTGGGCGCCCCCTGCCCTGTCCCGACTCTCACTGGTGGGCGCCCCCTGCCCTGTCCCCTGACTCTCACTGGTGGGCGCCCCCTGCCCTGTCCCGACTCTCACTGGTGGGCGCCCCCTGCTCTGTCCCCTGACTCTCACTGGTGGGCGCCCCCTGCTCTGTCCCCTGACTCTCACTGGTGGGTGCCCCCTGCCCTGTCCCGACTCTCACTGGTGGGCGCCCCCTGCCCTGTCCCGACTCTCACTGGTGGGTGCCCCCTTGCCCTGTCTCCTGACTCTCTCTGGCGGGCGCCCCCTGCCCTGTCCCCTGACTCTCACTGGTGGGCGCCCCCTGCCCTGTCCCCTGACTCTCACTGGTGGGCGCCCCCTGCCCTGTCCCGACTCTCACTGGTGGGCGCCCCCTGCCCTGTCCCGACTCTCACTGGTGGGTGCCCCCTTGCCCTGTCTCCTGACTCTCTCTGGCGGGCGCCCCCTGCCCTGTCCCCTGACTCTCACTGGTGGGCGCCCCCTGCCCTGTCCCCTGACTCTCACTGGTGGGTGCCCCCTGCCCTGTCCCGACTCTCACTGGTGGGCGCCCCCTGCCCTGTCCTGACTCTCACTGGCGGGCGCCCCCTTGCCCTGTCCCCGACTGACTCTCACTGGCGGGTGCCCCCTGCCCTGTCCCGACTGACTCTCACTGGCGGGCGCCCCCTGCCCTGTCCCGACTGACTCTCACTGGCGGGTGCCCCCTGCCCTGTCCTGACTCTCACTGGCGGGCGCCCCCTTGCTCTGTCCCCTGACTGACTCTCACTGGCGGGCGCCCCCTGCCTTGTCCCGACTGACTCTCACTGGCGGGCGCCCCCTGCCCTGTCCCCTGACTGACTCTCACTGGTGGGTGTCCCCCTACCGTGTCCCCTGACTGACTCTCACTGGTGGGCGCCCCCCTACCCTGTCCCCTGACTGATTCTCACTAGTGGCCACCCCCTGCCCTGTCCCCCGACTCTCACTGGTGGGCGCCCCCCTGCCCTGTCCCCTGACTCTCACTGGTACCCCCACCCCCATCCTCTCTTGCCTCAGTGCTCAGGTTCCTGACCCTCCCCACACACGTCCCCTCCCCCAGCTCTTGTTCACTGAAATTGATAAACCAGCAATGACTCTCCGAGGAAGGCAGAGCTGAAACTGTTATCAGGAGAGGAGCCTAGGAGCACCTCTGACCCCTACAGACACTGTTGTGGCCTCCCCCAATCCCTAAGTGCGACGTGGAGCATCTCCGTGTGGTGAGCAGCGCCTGTGCTGGTGCTGGGGCTCTGCTCGCAGTCCCCACCATGCTGCGGGCGCCCTGCCCCACTTCCCACACCAAGGAGCTGGGGTGTTCGGGTGCCGCCCACACGAGGAAGGAGCCCAGAGCCTCCCACATCTGCCGAGTCGTTCAGAAGTTAACAAGGCTCACAGTTTAGGGTTTTCTGGAATGCAGGGCTAATCTGAGAACACTTCCCATGGTCTATATGGAGACTGCATAAGGTCACTCTATGGAGGGCAAAACGCACCCCCAGAAGGTCTGGGTGGGGGCGTGGCCCTTACCTCTGTGCATTGTGAGTGCTTTCTGCAGCTTCAAGCTCTTGCCGAACCCTTCCCAGGTCGTTTTTCAACAAAGCGTTTTCTTCGGAAAGTCTATGGAACTCCAGTCTGCGTTAAAATTGAGGAAAGACCGGTGAGCACCTGGGAAGCCACATGCGGTCGCGGAGACTGGCTCTGCAGCAGGGAGTCCTGAGAACTGTGCGTTGCCATCTCCCCGTCCCTGGAGGTGGCGCCAGACACCCTTCCTTTCCCTCTTCCTGTACCAGGTGTTAAGGTCTTGGATCTCCCATGAGCCAAGCCACAGAAAACCAAGCTCTCTTAGCTTCTAAACTGCCACGCTGTCAAGTCACAAATGCACTCAGAACCTTGGGTTTTGCTTATGCTGAGTTTATAGCTGACCTGCTCCTGCATCTGTGGCCTCTCACCAAACACATGTGTGTCCTGGGTGCCAGTGCTGGGTGTGAGTTCTCAGGTACTGCAGGGTACTCATCCCTGGCAGTGAACCCAGCGTGGAGCTAAGAAACACAGGAATCAGAAGGCCAAGATATACGGGAAACCTTTGCTAGGTGAATCTCAAAGTGGGAAAAGGCAGGGATAGACAGCCGCTACGGGAACCAAGTCTGCCTGGGGCCATCTTTGTTCTCTGACAACTCAGAGAGTCCCTGCTTGGGTAATGCCATTGATTTGACAGAGGAAGATGGCGATTTACCAGTGAAGATCACTAATGGGAGCCAGGTGTGGCATCATGCATCTGTAATCCCAGCTACTGGGGAGGTTGAGGCAGGAAGACTGCTTGAGTCCAG